>NW_022589747.1:9172450-9287598 GCF_004348235.1 Phoca vitulina | reverse complement strand
TTCCCCTGCACCCCCTCTTTCCCCTGCACCCCCTCTTTCCCCTGTACCCCCTCTTTCCCTGCATCCCCTCTTTCCCTTGCACCCCACTCTTCCCCTGCAACCCTCTCTCTTTCCCCGTACCCCCTCTTTCCTTATATTCCCTCTCTTTCTTGTTGGGCCCTTTTCTCAAGACCAGAAACCAGGGTCTCTTCAAGTCAGACCTCTTCTCTGTCCTCAAGCATTTCACATTGAATTGGTCCCCAAGGCCTTTGGGTTATTCCCCCTGAATACCTCTCATTCTCTCCTTCTCTCATAGTCAGGGATTCCTCTCATAGTCAGTCTTTTCCAAACTATTACAATTGCCTGTTTGTTTTTTTTTAATCTTTAAGTAACTTTTTGTTTATATAAAATATACAGAGATAAATAAATTGTAATCTCTGCCCTTGGGAAACTCATGGTCGTGGCTGGTCCTGGGCTTGTAAGCAAATGCATCCCAAGGCAGTGGAAAGATGCACAGATAGGAGCAGGTGCTGCCTGCTGGGCCATACAGGTGTGAGATGAGGCAGGGATTGATAAAGGTGGCATTTGTGACTGATTGCTCTCCTCCTGACACCCTGGAATGCATTTCTGGCCTTCGGTTTCTGTCTTACATTCTCTCCTTTCGCACATTTGTAGATTTCCAAGATCTGACACAGGCCAGGTCTGCAACATCTTACGCAGGTTGATGGGCGTCTTTCTTAGTAAACTGACCTTTATTCAGTTAAACTGTGGCAAGAGACATTTGAAAAAAGGAAAAAAAAAAAAAGCCCTAACCAATATACATACAGGGATGATTTCTCTGACACTCCGAGTAGCTTTCTGGGTTAAATGAGGCCTAACTCCAATAGACCTGAGTCTACCAACAAAATTAACTTAGCCCGAGACACACCCAAAGCTCACAGTTTTGTTTTTGTCGATTATTTATGTATATATTCAGTACTCTGTAGCCTTATCCACATGATCAGAGTAAGCAAATCTAAAACATAGACTCGAAAATAGCAGCTCAAATATTCCTGCCCATTAAAATGAGAGTTACGACTTGATGGTGGGACGGGGTGGCCAGCTTGTCACCTTCTTTGTCTTCTGGGTGCCCCCTCCCACGTCCTGCACGCTGGCCTGAAGCAGGGAGAAAAGATCTCCTCCAGCAGTGCCAAAGACAAGTAGAGATTCCATAGGTACATCAACCCATCCTCTGGCATTTGCTCCCATGGTCTCCCTGTCTGTGAACTTGGGCTCACCTGGATGACCGGTATCCGCCACCCTGATAAAATGTTAACCCAGCGGATGGAAATGGAGGCCAGACTTCAGGAATGGACTTCAGCAAACTGTGTTCTCAAAGGGCTTGTGGAGCTGCCAATGATAATTCTGGCAAGAGTCAGGAAACCAGTAGGGAGCTTCAAATTGGCTTACCTTACCGTGGCCCTGGTTTTCTTCACTTGAAAGTGGACACGGCCTTCTCTGTTGGTAATTTTTTCAGCACGCACTTCCCCAGCTCTTTGCAGAGCCTCCTTGGTTTATCATTCAGGCTTTGGGTTAGCGACATGGGAGCCCCACCGCCTACTGTACCCGATCCTGTTAATGTCCGTCCTGTCGCTTAGCCACCCAGGGGAGTTTGTGGGTGCCCTTTCAGCCGTCCGCACCCCAGAGCACGGGCTGCATGAGGCTGGGGACTCACGTGTGGCTCTGGCTCGTTCCCATGTCCCGGGTGCCCCACCGTGTCTGGGCATTTGGCCCTCGGTCCATGTCAGCTGAGGGGACGACCGGGGGTGATGGGCAGTGCCTTTTTTCTGCTGTGTTCACATCTGCTCATCTGTCTTTTCAGGAGCCCAGCAGCCGGGACTGCCATATTACACCGACCCTGGAGGACCGGGGATGAATCCTGCCGGAAATCCCATGGCGATGGCTTTCCAGGTCCAACCCAGCTCACCCCAGGGAAGCACAGCCTACCCTCCGCCCCCCTCTTACTGCAATACACCCCCGCCCCCATATGAACAGGTGGTGAAGGCCAAGTAGCAGGGGGCACGGCCTGTGCGACCTCACAGGGGAACAGGGAGGGGCGCTTTCACCCCACCTCTCTGTCCCCATCGATGGTCGCTTCCAGGAATTGTCTTCTGAGCCACGAAGGGCAAGTTCCTCCTTGATATCTTCAAAGCAAGCACAGCTCCCTTTCAAGTTTTCTGTGGAGGACCAGTATTTGAATTTATCCTGTGTCTCCTCTGTTGCTTCTGTTTCTGACGTAATCTGAGCTCTGGCAGCGTGTGGACAGTCCCCAAGGGTTGACACCTGAGATCCTCGGGAGAGAGACTAAGGAGAAGGAGCCACGGCGGGGCCCATGTGTGCAGGGGGAGCACAAGGAGGGGTTTGTTCTGGCCTAGGCAGCTTCCTCCCAAGCACACAGCAGTCAGCTCACAGAAATGAGGGCCCGCGGGGTCCACTCTTGGAGCCCCTCATCCTGTCAGTCTTCCTCTTCAAGAAGCTGTTAGACTCTGGTGTGGGAGAAGCCTCATAGCACTTTCTATGTCCATTCGCTTCCTAGAGATGAGAGCGGCATCCCTTCTTCAAAGCCAGGGCTGGGAGAGGACTGTGTACATCATCGAGGAGATGAGGATCCAGGGTAGGTCAGGTTGGATGTCTACAGTTACCTGAAAATCACTAAGGAAAGATACTTAAATTTATGGGAAATTGATTTCCTGCATCACACTGGGACACTGCATTTTATGAACTCTTGGTCTGACTTGGCAAAAATAAAATGTTTCCCCCACTTTTTAGTGAGTTTGTGGAAGCTCATGTAGAGTCCTGTCCTTGAAAGTCAGACTCAAGAGTGTCTTCTCTGAACATCAGCGGCTGTCTGGCCTTGGTGCCCGACCAGAGATCTCCACGCCCGTCCCGATGGCAGCCCCGGTGGTGGTGGTGATGGACACTTTCAAAGCGGAGAGGCACATCTGGCTGGGAAGTCACATCAGCCCCTTGGGGAGAGGTGTGCCGGCAGGGTCAGGCCAGCGGTTTTGAGGGCCAGCAGGCCAGGCCGGTGGTTTGATTTCAGCAGGTGTGTGTGTGTGTGTGTGTGTGTGTGTGTGTGTGTGTGTGTGTGTCGGGCTCTGAAGAGGAAAAGCTTGCTGAAAAAAAGGAATGCAAAATCCCAGGACTGCAGGAAGATCTCTTCAAAAAGTACTGAATAGGATTCACTGACAACGTAATCAAAATTAGAATCAAAGATGTGGTTAGAAATGCAAACCCTGGCTAAGAAACATGTGTCACCCTGGGATCTAACAAGTAGTCACCGGGTTATAAGGAAGGTCTGTTCCTCTGCAGCAAATAATGCTGGTGGTGCATTTGAACCCAGATTGAGATCTGACCGGTTGTGTATAGGAAGACAAAGCAGAGTAGCCGAGATGGGTAGATCCCTGTGTGTGTAGTAGTGGGATAGGGTGGGGGGGGGGGCTTATTTTTGTAAAAGCTAATTGGAGCCTCTTGAGAAATTGTTACTCATTGAACCTGAGCATCAGAACGTCTCGCTGGAGTTTTCATTCCCCGAGACCAGGAGTCTGGGTGTCCCTTTGCTTCCGGGATGTCTGTGTAGGGTAAGGGTGAGAAATCAGGACAGGACTGCAGCACCTGCTCAGACTTACCTTCCTGCAAAGATGGAGAATCTGCAGGCCTCCCAGGGAATTCCACAGGAAATGCTGGGAGCCAAACACAAACCCTCGGAAACACAGTTTTCAAACGCAGCTGGTGCGGCTGGAGTCTTCAGCTACCCTCGTGTGACCTCCAGCTCCTGCCCCTGACGGCAGTAACTCCCCGCACTCTGGTCCTTGATCCAAACGAGACAACAAAGCACAACATTGGCTGTTTACAGCCAAGGACAACTACATGGGTCCAGAAGGTTCCTCTTCTTCCGGGTCATTCGTTCTGCATTTTTGACTGAAATTTCTCCCTTCACTTTTTTTTTTTTTCTTAATAACGAAGCACAGTAAGAGCTGCCCCTGGAATTGGATCAGGGTGCAGTTGAAAAAGCACCCAGATATCCGTGACTAAATTTTATTTATCTTTTTGATAGCAAATGATCTCAGAGACTGAACGATTTAGGTAGTGCTCAACAATTTCGTATTCCATGTTTGTGAAGATAAATTTTGGTTTCCCTTGAACCTGGGTGAGAACGCTTCTACAGTGAGCGCTGATACTGTGTGTAGAAATCCCACTTGTGACATTTCCTGACCGTTCTCATTCCGTCTGTGCTGACTGTGGCCTGTGTCCCCCTCCTGGAGTGAGTCCAGCTCCTGGTGTGTTGGAAGTCTTACAGAGTCAGTGGTTAGGAGTAAACTGGGAGCAGAGCTGTGCATGTTTTTTCTCTGCAACATTTGGCTCATTCCTCTTTTTTTGTTCTCTTTTCATAGGGTCCCATTTCCTATGTGTGCAAAATAAAAAATAAATTTGGGCACATGCTCCGATTGTTTTGTTGGGAAGTGGGGAAGAGGGTAGAGATAAGGGTTCTAAGGAGGAAGGGCACACAGTGGGTCATGGGTTCGGCCAGGTGGGGGTGACACGGGGGAGGCTGTGTGGTGCACTCAGCCTCAGGAGCTCCAGAAATTAGAGGCCGTCAAAGAATGTAAGGAACGTTTGGTGCCTCAACACATTTTAAAAATCTGGCTAAGGAAAAAATAATCTGAGGCAAGTAGAAAGAAAGAAACATTAATTAGATAAACTCACAGGTAACACTGACATTAGTTATCCAGGGGGCCTGGATCTGCTTTCCATAGGTAGGTGAGCCTTGGTTTTAAAAATGCAGCTCTTCAGGTGCCTGGGTGGCTCAGTCAGTTAAGCGTCCATCCGACTCTTGATCCCGGCTCAGGTCTTGATCTTAGGGTCGTGAGTCCAAGCCCTGTGTTGGGCTCCACGCTGGGCGTAGAGCCTACTTAATAAAAAGAAAGAAAGGAAGGAGGGGAAGGGAGTGGGGAGGGGAGGGGAAAGGAGAGGAGAGAAAGAAAGAAAAAATACAGCTCTACTGGGTCAGAAACCATATTTCTCTCACAGATCTATTGAAGGAGAAAGCTGCTGTAGGCTGCATTTTAGATGAATCCCTAAGTGAGATAGTATTTATAAAGAAGCATTTGATTTTAAAACAGGACAGGAAATAAGCCAGAGGAGGTCAAGCAGCTCCCTCTGGTGAAGGCAGGGCTAATTTACACACCTTACCTAATTTACAGGACACCCCACCAGGTTATCGACTTGCCCCAGCAAATTGGAAGCAGCCTGACTTACAAGTCAAAGGTCATGACTTGAGATGGCAAACAGTGACTGAGTGCTCACTTTTATCTGTTCCTCCCAAATTTCACTGAACTTTAAGAAATCTATAATGGCTCTCAAGGCAAAAAAAAAGGTACAAGGAGAGAAATTCTGAGTAATTCTGAAATAGAAGATGGCAGGTAGGGTTGATTGATAGAGAAGACTGAAGCGGCAATGTTCAGAGAAGGTGGCCAGGGAGGTGAGAGCTTTACAAAATCTCCACAGGGAGGCCAGCAGGTGCAGAGGGCAGCCATGGGCAAGGGGCCTATGCCAGGGTAATGTTGACCTGTGGGTGTGCCGTGTTCTCTGCCCCTAGCCCCCAGGTAAGGGGGACAGCCAACTGCGGGAACTAACAGCCCCGCAGCCTGCTTTCTCACAGAGGGGACGCTCTGCATTGTAAGGTGTCGGGGGGTGGGCTAAGTGGTATCATTATTTAATTTTTAAAAAGTGAGTTAAGCATCTTCTAATGTATCAGTCGATTAAAACAAGTATTTTCTAATGTGTCAGTCAATTAAAACATTCATGAGCTGGGCTGCCGTCCCTTTCCCACAGCCCCTGGATGCAGCATTGTAGAGAGAGCCCTGCAAAGTGGAAACCCAAGGACCTGTGAGAAATCATGACCCAGTCACCAGCACCACAGATGTGGAGGTTTTCTCTGGCACCAGAGGAAAGAAGCTCAGCCGAGCTTTCTCCTGACTTGCACTACACCAGCCTTTCCACCCAGCTGGCCAACCATCTCTCAGCCGAAATGATCCCTAATAGTTTGAGTTCTCAACTGCTAACACTCTGAATGCCAAAGATGACAGCCCAAAGTAGACGTGAGGACAAGCCACAGGGGCATAACTACCCATTGTGGTATCATGGCGAGACTCTGGGCTCTGAAGATGGACAGCCTTGCTCCAGTCCTGAGTCTACTCTTTGTTAGCTGTGTGTCTTCAGACAAATGACTTAAGTTTCAATCACTCGAATGATCTCAAGTCTGTTTCCTCAACTTTACACCAGGCTTGTACCCGGCACATTGTGGAGAGTCAACAAATAGTTAAAATCCTCTGTTCTCCCTCATTCCACAGTTTCTTGAGCAAGAGAAATTGAAGCACAGTGGGAGAGAAAATGAACTCTCACCTAATCCTTTGCCCATCTGTCTGCAGATGAGACCCGGGGTGTAGGGAAGAAGATCCTTGAATACATCCTCCGTGTAGTTCCCATCTTTCAGACCCTGATCACATAAAGGTAGATAATAAGTGGTTATCTACTTGTTATCTAGCTACTGCTCAGCAATGGGTGTTTTTTCCCTCACCATTTATTTAAGATGAGATTGGTGAGCACCACAGAATAAGCCATCAATTATAAGCAATATTTTTGTATGTTTATGTTACTTTGGGTATTTCTTTTGCTGTCTCCCATCCCCCCACAACTTTTTATTGTAATGTTCCTGTTTTGTGTTGGCTGTCTTGCACTGTCCAGGAAGGATCCTGCTTCATTCCTGGGCACAAAGCCCTCCTAAAATGCTATGGGGGTGCAGGGATGATTATTAACACACTTCCCTCCCTGCTACCATTCTTGCAGAAGGGAGTTCTTGTGCTGGTCCCAAGAGTGTGTTGAGGGAGGAGGAGCATCATGCCATCTCTTTTCAACAGTAACAGGAATGCTGGAGTGAGCTGCGTTTGTCTCTCTCTCTGGACTCTGGAAATCACAAACAGTCCCGAGATGCTGAAATCATTTGCCACAGACCTGGTACTCATTATACAGAAACAGGAGAATGATATCAAGCACGTACCTTTGAAAAGTGCCTGGACACTTACAAACAATTCTTCATGTTTTGTGGAAGAAAGGAATTTTGCATTTTGCTTTAAAGTTTACAGGGAGAAATACTTTTAGATAGATATTCTAGACCAGCATCATCCATCAAAAACATACTGTGAGCCAAATATATTAAATTTTCAACAGCTTTTCGTTAAAAAAGAAAAAAAGTGAAATTTATTTTCATCATTTCAACATATAACAATAGGAAATTTATTAAAAAGAAATGCTAACTTTTTTTTTTATTCCACACTGTCACCAAAATCCAGGATGAATTTTATGCTCACTCGCACAATCTCCAGTGTGCGGTAACTCCACAGCCCTAGTGGCTACTTTCTTGGACAGTGTGGGGCAAGAGTGCATAAGAAAATGTTCAGCTCTTAGGTTCTTGCTGGTTACTTACAGCATAATCCAGTAAGGTTAAAAATTAGGTTAATTATGAAAAGGTTGAAGGTAAAATCCAACCTCCTGTGACCTAGTTTGCAACCTGTAGTGAACCAACACAATTCTCTAGGTATCTGATATTGCAGATCCCTGTAACAACAGTTACAAGTCAGTCTTGGGAGGCGAAAGGTTGAATTTCTTCTTGGCACTCTGTAGGCTGCGCATGAGGGTTGTTGCCCTCCATTCTAGCTCACTGTTTCATTCCAATGTCCAAAGGTGCTGGATGGTCCGTCCTAAAACAGCATCAAGGTGCTGCTAAGGAATACCCAAGAGACAGCTTTAGTGGGACCCCAAAGTGCTTCTAAAATCATGTGTTCCTGGTCTGGTAGATGATGCCAGGACAAGCCCTGAGGTCTCCTGCCCCAAATGTGTGTCCAGACACAAGTCCGTCACTCCTTTGGTTCTCACCAAGTTCCCCAAGGAAACTCGGATGTCTCTGGAAGGAGCAGGTTGTTATCAGCAACTGAAGGGAGGACAAGGCAATCATAGTTCCATCACTTCAAGCTTGTCATTGTCTGGAAGAACTTCCCAGTGTGACAGTGTGGACGCACAAAGAGATCTAAGATAAAATTGCAGAAATCATGCCCTCCAGTCAAGAGTGCTCCTCCCTAAAAATCTGCTGGCCACTTGAGTACCCTTGGACAAGTGTTTCCTTGGACAAGTTGACCTAAAAGTTGTCCGGGACCTCTTGCATCTGACCTCTATGACTAAGCCCTAGAATATAGGTACAGAAGGGGGGATGGTGCAGAGGGGGACAAAGTAAGAGGGGGACAGGATCAACAGAGTCTGACGGGTGGTGAGGGCTCCGGTCTCCTGGGTCCAGGCTGGCTGTCCCCTATGCTGTCCTTTGCTACTACCTGCCAGGACAGGCCCTGTGTGGAAAAGCCCTCTGTGTGAGCAATTACCTAAGAACTGTGGTCTCTCCACCCCCTTCTCTGCGCTCCCCAGGGAAGAGGCAAAACCAGGGACCCTTCTAGGTGACCCCTAGCCCTCACAGAGACTTGGAGGCCTAGCAGGGATAGTCTGTTGGTCTAGTGCCCTGAAGGGATATCTCAGTTCTGGGAAGTCCTGGGGAAGGCACATCCAGCTTACAGCTCTCTGGCTCTCTTTATCCCCTTCTAGCCCAGGCCACTGCCCGCTGTGTTAGCCCCAGAACCTGCAAAGGACACGCTGGCCGTGCTGACCTTGGAGATCATCTCCATTTTCCTGCCTTCTGCTCTTGCTCAAGTCATCCTTCCTCAGAAGGCCTGGCCTCATCGCCCTCGGACAGGGGCAGGGGCAAAGGCACCGGCTTTCCACTCTAGGAGACAGGACACAACGGGACAGATGTTCTTGGTGTGCACCCTATCCTAGAGAGATCAGGGCCCAGGCAGAGCCACAATGTGACCGCGGGGTGGGAGGTGGGGCCAGTCCGTGGGTACAGCGACTCCAGCGTGTCACCCCACCACTGGGGTCCCGGGAGCTCCAGATGTCTCCGTTTCGCCCTCTGGAAAATAGGGCTACGGAGGCACACGGGTGGGGTGAGGACTAAACAGACCACTTGCGGTCTCGCCGGCACTACTTGGAGAGGGGGAGGCACAAGGGGAGCAGGGGTGGGGGGTTGGGCAGGCCGGCCCCAACCAGTTGAGCTCAGGGCCCACACCTCCTGGGGCCACTGCAAGGGTGCAGGGGCGGGGGTAGAAGTAGGGGTGGGGGCGGGGAAGGGCCCAAGGGGGCACCCGCAGGGGATCCTGCTTCATGCATCTTGACAAGATCCCTGCTAATATTCTTCATTCAAAAGAAACCAAACCCAAGGATTTATTTTTTTAATCTAATTATGAAAGTAATATGTGCTCACTACAGAAAATGTAATGTAGACTGAACACGAAGCACTAAGGAAAAGGAACATCACTGGCAACTGTCCTAAGGTAACAGTTGGGTACCTCTCCAGGCTTTCTAGCTCTCTTGCTTTAAGGACACACACGGGAATAAAATAGGAATATTTTGTACCCTGTTTTACTCCAACATTTTTTTTCATGGCATTAAAACATTTCCCTACCTCTTCCCTGTAAAGATTAAATAGTAGCCTACCATATGGCTGCTACACAGTGTACTTATGCTCCATTCTCTATAATCTAATTTTCAGGGTTTTGTTCCATTTTGTTCATTTTTTTAAATTTAAATTTTAGTTAATGAACCTACAGTGCAATATTGGTATCTCGAGTAGAATTCAGTGATTCTTCACTTAGATACAACACCCAGTGCTCATCATCACAAGTGCCCTCTTTGATGCCCATCATCCATCTAGCCCATCCCCCACCCAACTCCCTCTATCAACCCTCAATTTATTCTCTACCATTAAGAGTCTCTCATGGTTTGTTTCCCTCTCTCCTTTTTTTCTTTTCCCCCTTCCCATATGTTCTTAAATTCCATGTATGAGTGAAATCATATGGTATTTGTCTTTCTCTGACTTATTTCACTTAGCATAATATACTCTAGTTCCATCCACATTGCTGCAAATGACAAGATGCCATTTTTTGATGGCTGAGTAATATTCCATTATATATATAAAATGCAATTATATATATATGTAATGGATTATATATATATAATATATATATATAAAATGGAATATATATAGGCATGCCATATCTTTATCCATTCATCAGTTGATGGACATTTGGGTTCTCTCCATAGTTTGGCTATTGTTGATAATGCTGCTATAAACATCGGGATGTATATACCCCTTCAAATCTATATTTTTGTATCCTTTAGGTAAATACCTTGTAGTACAATTGCTAGATCCGGGGTAGTTCTATTTTTTAACTTTTTGAGCAATCTCCAAACTGTTCTCCAGAGTGGCTGCACCAGTTTGCATTCCCACCAACAGGGCAAGGGGATTCCCTTTTCTCCGCATCCTCGCCAACACCTGTTATTTCTTAGGTTGTTCATTTTAGCCATTCGGATAGGTATGAGGTGGTATCTCATCATGGTTTTGATTTGTATTTCACTGATGATGAGTGATGTTGAGCATCTTTTCATATGTCTGTTAGCCATCTGCATGTCTTCTTTGGAAAAATGTCTATTCATGTCTTCTGCCCATTTTTGACTGGATTATTTGTTTCTGGGTGTTGAGTTTGTTAAGTTCTTTATATATTTTGGATACTAACCCTTTATCAGATAAGTCATTTGCAAATATCTTCTTCCATTCTGTTGGCTGCCTTTTAGTTTTGTTCATTGTTTCCTTCACTGTGCAGAAGGTTTTTCCTTCATGAGGTCCCAATAGTTCATTTTTGCTTTTGTTTCCTTTGCCTCAGGAGATATGTCTAGTAAGAAGTTGCTGTGGCTAAGATCAAAGAGGTCTCTGCCTGTGTTCTCCTCTAGGATTTTGATGGATTCCTGTCTCACATTTAGGTCTTTCATCCATTTTGAGTTTATTTTTGTTTATGGTGTAAGGGAGTTTCATTCTTCTGCATGTTGCTGTCCAGTGTTCCCAACACCATCTGCTGACGACACTGTCTTTTTTCCATTGGATATTCTTTACTGCTTTGTCAAAGATTAGTTGACCATATAGTTTGGGGTCCATTTCTAGGTTTTCTATTCTGTTCCATTGATCAATGTGTCTGTTTTTTGCCAATACCATACTGTCTTGATGACTACAGCTTTGTCATATAGCCTGAAATCTGGAATTGTAATGCCTCCAGTTTTGTTTTTATTTTTCAGAACTGCTTTGTCTATTTGGGGTCTTTTGTGGGCCGTACAAATTTTAAGATTGTTTATTCTAGCTCTGTGTAGAATGCTGGTGGTATTTTAATAGGGATTGCATTAAGTGTGTAGGTTGCTTTGGGTAGCACAGACATTTTAATGATGTTTATTCTTCCAATCCATGAACATGGAATGCTTTTCTATTTCTTTGTGTCCTTTTCCATTTCTTTCATAAGTGATCTATAGTTTTCAGGGTACAGATCTTTTACCTCTTCAGTTAGGTTTATTTCTACATATCTTATTGTTTTTGGTGCAATTGAACATGGGATTGATTCCTTGATTTCTTTTCCTGCTGCTTTGTTATTGGTGTATAAAAATGCAACAGATTTCTGCACATTGATTTTATATCCATCAACTTTGATGAATTCATATATTAGTTCTAGCAATTTTTTGGTGGAATCTTTCTACATAGTCCATTAAGTCATCTGCAAATAGTGAAAGTTTGATTTCTTCCTTGCCAATTTGGATGCCTTTTATTTCTTTTTGTTTTCTGATTGTTGAGGCTAAGACTGCTGGTACTATGTTAAATACTAATGGTGAGAGTGGACATCCCTGTCCTGTTCCTGACCTTAGGGGAAAGGCTCTCAGTTTTCTCCCCATAGAGGATGATATTAGCTGTGGGTCTTTCATATATGGCTTTTATGATGTTGTGGTATGTTCCATCTATCCCTACTTTGCTGAGGGTTTTTATCAAGAAAGGATACTGTATTTTGTCAAATGCTTTTTCTGCATCTACTGAGAGGATCCTATGGTTTTTATCCTTTCTTGTATTAATGCAGTATATCACATTGATTGATCTGTGAATATTGAACTACCGCCACAACCAGGAATAAATCCCACTTGATCATGGTGAATAATTCTTTTAATATACTGTTGAAGTTGATTTGCTAGTATTTTATTGAGAATTTTTGCATCCATGTTCATCAGGGATATTGGTCTGTAATTCTTTTTTGTGGAGTCTTTGGTTTTGGGACCAAGGTAGTACTGGTTTTGTAGAATGAGTTTCAGACTTTCCATCTCTATTTTGGGAACCGTTTCAGAAGAATAGGTATTAACTCTTGTTTAAATGTCTGGTAGAATTCCCCTGGGAATCCATCTGGCTGAGGACTTTTGTGTGGGTTGGGAGATTTTTGATGACTGATTCAATTTTTTGCTAGTTATTAGTCTACTATTAGTCTATCTTTCTATTTCTCCCTGTTTCAGTTTTGGTAGTTTATAGATTTCTAGGACTTTGTCCATTTCTTCTAGGTTGCCCAGTTTGTTGGCATATAATTTTTCATAGTATCCTCTTATATTTGTATTTCTATGTTGTTGATTATGATCTCTCCTCTTTCATTCATGATTTTATGTATTTGGGTCCTTTCTCTTTTCTTTCTGATAAGTCTGGCTAGGGGTTTATTAATTTTATTAATTCTCCCCCAAAACAAGCTCTTAGTTTTATTAAATTGTTCTACTGATTTTTGTTGTTTCTATATCATTTATTTCTGTGCTAATCTTTATTATTTCCCTTCGTCTGCTGGCTTTAGGCTTTATTTGCTGTTGTTTTCTAGCTCCTTTAGGTGTAAGGTTAGTTTGTGTATTTGAGACTTCTCTTGCTTCTTGAGGTAGGCCTGTATTGCAATATACTTCCCTCTTAGAACTGCCTTTAGTATATATCAAAATTCTCGGACTGCCATTTTTTTCATTTTCATTTGCTTCCATGTATTTTTTTTATTTCTTTTTTAATTTTCTGGGTAAGCCATTCATTCCTGAGTAGGATGTTCTTTAACCTCCATGTATTTGAGGTCTTCCCAATTTTTTTCTTGTGGTTGACTTCCAGTTTCATAGCATTGTGGTCTGAAAATATGCATGGCATGATCCTGATTTTTTGTATTGTTGAAGGTTGATTTGTGACCCAGTATGTGATCTATTCTGGAAAATATTCCATGTGCACTGGAAAACAATGTGTATTCTGTTACTTTCAGATGAAATATTCTGAATATATCTGTTAAGTCCTTCCAGTCCAGAGTGTCATTCAAAGCCATGTTTCCTTGTTGTTCTTCTGCTTAGATGATCTGTCCATTTCTGTGAATGGGGTGTAAAAGTCCCCTACTATTATTGTATTATTATCAGTGAGTTTCTTTATGTTTAATAGTAATTGATTTATGTATTTGGGTGCTCCTAAGTTGGGGGCGTAAATATTTACAATTGCTAGATCTTCTTGATGGATAGACCCCTTCATTATGACATAATGTCCATCATCATCTCTTGTTACAGTCTTTGTTTTAAAATCTAGTTTATCTGATATAAGTATGGCTACTCTGGCTTTCTTTTGCTGTCCATTAGCATGATAGATGGTTCTCCAATTCTCACTTTAAATCTGCAGGTGTCTTTAGGTCTAAAGTGAGTTTCTTGTAGGCAGCATATAGATGGATCTTGGTTTCTATCCATTCTGATACCCTATATCTTTTGATTGGCACATTTAGTCTATTTACATTCAGAGTGATTATTGAAAGATATGAATCTAGTGCCATTGTGTTACCTGTAAAGTTGGTGTATCTGGTGATGTTCTCTGGTCCTTTCTAGTCTTTGCTGATTTTGGTCTTTTTTTCTCCAAAAAGTCCCTCTTAAAATTTCTTGCAGCATTGGTTTAGTGATCAAAATTCCTTTAGTTTTTGTCTGGGAAACTTTTTTTTTTTTTTTTGAAGATTTATTTATTTTAGAGAGAGAGAGACAGAGAGCAGGGGGCAGGGGCAAAGGGAGAGGTAGAGAGAATTTCAAGCAGACTCCCTGCTGAATGTGGGGCCTGAGACAGGGCTTGATCCCATGACCCTGAGACCATGTCCTGAGTAGAAATTAAGAGTCAGATGCTCAACTGACTGAGCCACCCAGGCACCCCTGTCTGGGAAACTCTTTATCTCTCCTTCTATTCTGAATGACAGTTTTGCTGCATAAAGAATTATTGGCTGCATATTTTTCCCATTCAGCAGGTTGAATATTTCCTTCCACTTTCTTCTGGCCTGCCACATTTCTGTGCACAGATCTGCTGCAAACCTGATCTGTCTTCCCTTGTAGGTTAAGGACTTTTTTTCCCTTGCTGCTACAATATTCTTATCCGTATTTTGTGAATTTGACTGTGATATGCCTTGGCGATAGTCGGCTTTTGTTGAATTTCATGGGAGTTCTCTGTGCTTCTTGGATTTTGATGTCTGTGTCCTTCCCCAGATTAGGGAAGTTTTCAGCTATAATTTGTTTGAATAAACCTTTTGCCCCTTTATCTCTCTCTTCTTCTTCTAGGACTCCTATGATATAAATATTATTAGGTTTTAATAAGTTGCTGAGTTCCCTAAATCTACATTCATGGTCCATTACCTTTCCTTTCCTCTTTTTCTCAGCTTCATTTTTTTTTTCATAATTTTATCTTCTATATCACTAATTTGCTCCTCTGATCCATCCATCCTCATTTTTATGACTTCTATTTGGGATTTCATCTTGGTTATAGCATTTGCATTTTTAATTTTAGCCTGACTAGATTTTAGTTCTTTTATGTATGCAGTAAAGGATTCTCTAGTGTCTTTTATGCTTTTTTCAAGCCCAGATAGTATCCTTATAATCACTGTTTTAAATTCTGTTCAGACATCTTTCTTATATCTGTATTGATTAAATCCCTGGCCATGAGTTCTACTTCCTGTTCTTCTTTTGAGATGAATTTCTCTTTCCCGTCATTTTGTCCAGAAAAGAAAAGAAAGAAAAAAGCAAAAAACAAAGAAAACAACAACACAAAACCTAGAACCTGGGTGTGTTTTGGTCTGCTTGTTAAACGAATCTAGATCCCAAAAGAAAAAAAGGAAAAAAAAACCTAAAAAGAAACAAAAAATGTTAAAATATATAAATAAAAATGTATAAATTTTATTTATAAATTAATAATAAAAGGTTTAAAAAGGGAATTGAAAAAAATAATAATAAAAAAATAAAGAATAAAAGTAAAAAGGAAACTAGGTCCCATTTCCCCTAGAGCTGAAGCTTTGCAGCACTCTATGACCAGAAGACTTTGTGTCATGCAGTTGTTTGTGCTAATCTTCTGAGGTAGGAGCCTGCTGTGCTGATCCTCAGGCTGACTTGTTTCAGTGGAAATCCACCTCCAGGGCACAGGGGGATGGGGCTTGGTTTAAGCAGCTCTGGCGTCCACTAGGTGGTGCTGTTTTGTTCCCTGAAAGCTTTCAGTGCTGATGGGTGGGATTAATATGGTGGAGTCCTGGTCTCCAGCCCAGGAGTTGAAAGTTTGCACCCCCACTCTTCAGTGAGACCTCACAGAAGAGCAATCAATCACCCCTCTTGTGTTCCTGGTTTCCGTCTGAACCCTGTGTTCATCCTGCCTGTGTCTAAGCTTTTTTATTCCAGGAACATGACTGAGTTTCGAAACTCCAAATTTTAGGGACTCCCCGTGGTGAAGACCCGTACTGTTCCTCTGGGGGAGGGTCTTGCCAAGCTTTTGCTGGTTGCCAGCTGGTCCCAGGAAAGCAGTTACACAACCACACAGCAGTTTGCAGTTTATGGCAAAACAGCAGAAAGCTGGCACCAAGACCTGCTGTTCTCAGCTGGCTTCCCACTCCTATGCCTGGAAACAGTGCAGCAGGTTGGCACCATCCATTCTTCTTGTGACCCAGGGGATTCTCAGACCACACTTGATTCCTGGGATTCTGCCCAACTTCTCCACCTGAACACCTTTAAGCCAGGCACATCACCCAAGGGTAGCAGACTTCTGAAAGTTCAGATTCTGTGCTCTGCTGCTTATAATATTTTGTGGTAGCCATGGTAGCCTCCTTAAGCAGAGCTCCCTCTCTGCTGCCATACCCACAGCTACATCTCCCCCACATCAACTCTCCACACCTCCTACCTTCTGAAATGTAGGAGGTGTTTCTACTTGTAGACTTGCACTTTTTGTTCTCTCAGACCTCCAATTGATTTCTTAGGTGTTCAGAATGGTTTAATTAATACTATCTAGCTATAGTCGATGAATGAGACAAGCTTCAGGTCCCCTTACTTCTCTGCCATCTTAATTCCTCCTCTGTTTTTCATTTTTAAATAAGAAAATATTCTCCACATTCAAAAAATGAGTGTAACTTAGCATAAGATGTTGTGGTAGATGCTGGCTAGATACTTAAAAGAGCGGATCCGTCTTCAGCTGTGCCCACCTCTCCCAGGCCCTGGCAGCCAGGCAGGGGGCTATGCTAGTTGTGGAGTGAGGATGCTGGTAACCCAGGTCTACAGGCTCTCCCTCCCCGTTCTGAAGCCTGGATTCAGAGTCTCACGCTGTGGAAACTGGCAGCATCGGGGTCCCTGGATGGCCGTGGGGCTGAGATCTACAAGCTGCCAGGAAAGGGGCTCCAGTGAAAATCAGTCTTCATTGTGATGGCTCATAGATTGTTAGCATAATTGGATGACGCAGACCAAATGTAATAATAACATGAACACACCACATTGCCTTCCCACTTAAGAAAACGGAGGTCCCTAGGACTCTCTACCTCATTGCACCCCCTACCATTACCCTGAATTTTGTGTTAAAATCCCCTTACTTTTCTTTATAATTTTACCATATATGTCTTTTGCTTCCTTTTTAAATTTATGGTAATAATATAGTTCTCCAACTTGCTTTTTCGCACAAGTTGTTGCTCATTTTTCTCTATTGTGAATAATACTGTACTGAGTATGCTTGTTACTATTTTTTATGTGCATCCACATTTATTTCCTTAAATTGCTGGGTCAAAGCATATGTAGATTTTTTAGGGCTTTTGATACATATTACCTTTAGAAAGATTATACTGATTTATTCCACCAGCCTTTGCCAACACTGTATATGATTGCTAGTCCATATAAAATTACCAATTTGAACGGGGAAGAAGAAGCCCCATTTTTTTATTCAAGTTTGCATTATTTTATTATGTGTATCCCTCACCAACTGTGGAAAATAACTTCTTGAAGTGTGTGTGGTTGCCAAAACCAAGAGTGGCAAGATTAAGCTCTCATAGAAAAGAGAAGGTTAGGGGTGCCTGGGTGGCTCAGTCAGTTAAGTGGCTGCCTTTGACTCAGGTCATGATCCCAGGGTCCTGCGATCGAGTCCCATATCGGGCTTCTTGCTATGTGGGGAGCCTGCTTCTCCCTCTGCCTGCCACTCCCTCTGCTTGTGCTTACTCTCTCTCTCACTGACAAATAACTAAATAAAATCTTAAAAAAAAAAAGAGACGGTTAGGAAGAATATGAAATATAGCATTAAATATGTATTTATGAAATATATGTAAAATATAGCACTGGATATATATAGCATTAAATGTATAGATACATGAAATATAGCATTAAATATATATTAAGGGTGGAATAAATAGAAGTCTTTTAAGGTATCCACGTAGATACCTGTGGACACCAGCAGGCATCTCTTCTCCTGAATGGCCTTCTTCAGTTCATTATCCAAGTGGCAACATCACTGTCTGGGAGCAGTGTCTCTTCTGTTCTTTGAGAATACACAGATCCTACCTCTTCTTAAGTGTTCAAATCACCTGAGACTCAGGCAACATCAGTTTTCATCACTGTTCTTCAGTGAGCATGCCTTACTCATTATGAGCTTTGGAATCAAAACATTTCTGCCACTTACTCACTTGGTAACCTTGAGTGAGGTATTTTGCCACTCTGAGCATCAGCTTCCTTATCTGAACCATGAGGAAAGGAACACCTCCATTACCACCATTCCCTTGCCTGTCTGTTTTACAGAAGCTGGAAGGGCTGCACATCATTGTCATTTTCCCATCATATTCATATGGGTGATCATGACAGTTTTGGCCAATGAAAGATACTATGGAAGTCTACTCTGGGACTTCTGGGAGAGATTGAACTTTTCTAATGAATGAGACCGAAGTTGCTGGCACTACCACATGCCAGTTCATTCTGCTTTCCCACTTAAGAAAACGGAGGTCCCTAGGACTCTCTACCTCATCAATGGATGTGATATCTAAAGCGGCAGCAGCTATCCTATGACCAAGATGGAAAGATAATTACCAAGAAAATCACAGAGGTACTGGCTTTCACATTGTTGAATTGCTGAACCAGTGAGCCATTTCTTATTACCTGAAAAAATAAATTCCTGTTAATCAGATTTTCTGTTCATAGTGTACCTCTTGGGTGGTTGTGAGAATTGTGGAAAGTAATTTTTTAAAAAAGACTAAATACTAAGTGCCTAACACTTAAGTAGTCAATAAAAGGTATTTTATGATTATTAGTTGTAGGGTTAGCAGTACCAACTGACCTCAGTTCACAAGATATTTTCAACTCTGATGTATGGGTCTGGCCAGGAGTAAGAAGATATTTGTTGAAGGTCATTTCTTTGCTTCAAACTAGCATCAGTGACCTAGGATAAGTCTTGAGCCTCTGTGGGCCTCAGTTTCTTCAGATGTTTATAAAAATGGTATCAAAATTCCCTTTCAGATCTAAAATTTTTTATTCTGTTTTATTTTCCTTACAAATCTTTTCCGTCACAGGATGTAGGATCCAGGCTGACACGACCAGAAAAGGATGTCTAGAGTAGGGAAGAGTGTGATATTTCTAGTCACATGTACACAATTCATAAGTCACTTGGGGCATGCTAGAACTCCCAGCCAGGCCTCCTCCTGTGGTACAATATGAAGTACCAAATACCAGCTAAGAAGTCATCATGGGATCAAAGAAGATGGCAGCTCAACAGGAGGACCCTAAGCTCTTGTCCCATGAATACAACTAGATAACTATTAAATCATCCTTAATATGCCCCAAATTGGCCTGAAGACTGGCAGGAAAAACTCCACAACTAACGGTAGAGAAGAGCCCACATGGAAGTAGGTAGGAAATGTGAAGACATGGTTTGGGAGAGAAATAGATCATGGCTGCTGCAGTGGGGAAGGAGCTGTGGTCATGGAGAAATGCAAGAGACAGACTAGCACACAGGGGAGCTCATAGGGAAAATGAAACCCCACAGCAATTGGCTTGGAAACTGAGAGGGGCCAAATTTCATGAGTTCTTGCAACGAGCAGGGCTGAAAGCCTAGAGTTTTAAAGGTCAGCATGCTTAGCTCTGGGAGAGGTCAGAGGCATTGGAACTGCTCTTGGAGAAAAGGCAGGCAAACAGCCTGGGAACACACAGCGTCAAAACAGTCATCTGAAGAGTACCTGGGACGTAGTGGGGAGGTTATTTGCTCATCTCAGAGCATGTCCCAGAGAGACAGCATTCATGTAGAGATCCCTCTGGGAACAAAGGAACTGGCAGGTGCCATTTTCCTCCCCAGCCCATCAACATAAATAGAGCCACTTGCCAGAACCCGCACAGGACAGGTACTCGCTACCTAACTTGCCTACACCAAGCCTGCTTACCCCACATTCCTGTGGAACTGCCCCTCCCAGTCACACCTACTTTAGTCCCAGCCTGGCGGACCCCCTGCCTCAGAAGACCACCCAAACCACTGCTCACAATGTGTCTCGCCATTTGCAAGTTTTGCAGAACCTCAGTTCTGGTGGCAGTGGCAACAAAACTCATTCCGTAAGCACAGCAGAGCACACCTGGGTAAAGCATGCCACATTCAGGCCAGTCACCAAACACTGCCCTCAACAGACAGAGAGCCTCTGCAGATGACTGGCCTAAGGATACAGTGAGCAGGACACAACAGCAGAGTGCATGCAGCACACACTGGAGACACTCCTGGAAGTGCCAGGCCCTGGAGAACAGGGGGCACTACATAACAGGTCACTACAGGACCTCTTCTTCATAAGGACATTAACCTCAAGAACAGATGTAGCTGACTTTCCTAAAACACAGAAACAGGCACAGAGACTTAAACAAAATGAAAAGACAGAGAAATTTATCCTAAACAAAAGAACAAGGCCACAGCCAGAGGTCTAAGTGAAACAGATGTAAGTAAGATGCCTGATAAAGAATTTAAAGTAACGATCATAAGGATACTCACTGGACTTGAGAAAAGAGGGGAAGACATGAGTGAGACCCTTAATACAGAGATAAAGAATAACATAGCAGAGATAAAGGACACAGTAATGAAATCAGAAACATGCGTGCTGGAAGAAAGAGAAGACTGAAACAAACAAGAATGAATTAATGACTAGAAGACAGAGTAATAAAAGTAATCAAGCTGAACAAAAGAGAAAGAAAAGAATTAGGCAAAATGAGAATAGACTTAAGGAATTCAGTGACTCCATCAAATGTAATAATATTCATATTGTAGGAGTCACAGAGGAAGAGAAAGAAAAGGGAGCAGAAAAATTATTTGATGAAATAATAGCTGAAAACTTCCTGAATCCGGCAGAGGAAACAGACATCCAGATCCAGGAGGCTCAGAGAATTTCCATCAAAATCAACAAAAGTAGGGGTGTCTGAGTGGCTCAGTTGTTAAGCCTCTGCCTTTGGCTCAGGTCATGATCCCAGGGTCCTGGGTTCGAGCCCTGCATCGGGCTCCCTGCTCCACGGGAAGCCTGCTTCTCCCTCTCCCACTCCCTCTGCTTGTGTTCCCTCTCTTGCTGTCTCTCTCTCTCTCTGTCAAATAAGTAAATAAAAAATCTTTTAAAAAAATCAACAAAAGCAGACCCACACCAAGACTTATTATAATTAAACTGGCAAAATATAGTGATAAAAAATTTTTAAAGCAGTGAGACAAAAGAAGAGAGTAACTAACAAGGGAAAACCCATAACACAAGTAGGATATTTTTAAACAGAAACTTTGCAAGCTGGAAGGGAGATGCATGATATATTCAAAGTGCTGAATGGGAAAAATCTGAAGCCAAGAATACTCTATCTAGCAAGGCTATCATTCAGACTAGAAGGAGAGAGAGAGTTTCCCAGACAAACAAAAACTGAAGGAATTCATGACCATTAAACCAGTCCTGCAAGAAATATTCAAAGGGACTCTTTGAATGGAAAGGAGAGACCAAAAGTGACAGCATAGAGGTAGGAAACACAAAAGCAGTAAAAATGAGTATTTCTATGAAAAGTCAGTCAAGGACCTCACAAAATAAAAGGATATAAAATATAATAGCATATACCTAAAACATGGGGAGGAGAGGGATAAAGAATGGGTTCAAACATAAATGACCATCAATTTAATGTAGATGGCTATATGCAGATGGAGTTATATACAAACCTAATGCTAACCACAAATCAAAAACCACTAATACACATGCAAAGAATAAAGATAAAGAAATCCAAATATTGATAAAGAAATTAGAAAACCATGAAAGACAAAAAGGGATCAGAGAAAATCTTCAGAACTACAAAACAAGTTAAAAAATGACAATAAATACATATCTGTCAATAATTACTTTGAATGTAAGTGGACTAAACACTCCAATCAAAAGACATAGGTTGACAGATTGGATTAAAAAAAAGCAAGACCCATATATATGCTGCCTAGAAGAGACTCATTTTCGACCAAAAGGAATCTGAAGATTGAAAGTGAGGGGATGGAGAAACATCTATCATGCAGGTGGATATCAAAAGAAAGCCAGAATAGCAATACGTATATGGGACAAAATAGACTTACAACAAAGGCTGTAACAAGAGGGGGGCAGGGCAGACTTAAGATGGTGGAGTAGTATGGGGACCCAGAGCTTGCCTCATCCTTCAAACATAGGTAGATCACCATCCAAACATCTCGAACAACTAGGAATTAAGGATTAAGGATAGAGGACTATGAAAACAATCTGCACAGTTGGAGGGAGAGACATGGCAAATGCAAGGTTCAGAGCTGTGAATTGGGGGAGAGGAAAGCCATGCGGCTGCAAAGAGGAGGGAACCCTTTTTGCAGAGCAAAGTCAGGGAGAGGGTGAAAGTGGGAGAGAGTGGAGCAGGCAGGGATTGCACAATAAGCCGCACCAAGGAGATACCCTGGGTTGTGCTGGAGGAGATCGCTCCCCAACCCAGAGTACATTTGGAAGAGCATTTTTTGCTTCTCCAAGGACAAAAGGCCAGCTGGGAGCCATTGAGTGGTGTTCAACAGCAGGGTCAGAGATGTGCACAGAGGGCAGAAAACCTCTTAACAACTTCCGCTGTGAGCCACAATAGACCTAAATCTCTGTGTGCCCACAAGAGTGACTGCTTTTCTGCAGCAGAACTGAGCAGAGACAGCGGCAGATTGCAGATAACCTGACTGCTTCTTTTCACTGTCTGCCACAATAGAATCAAGCCTCTGCAACTGCTTTTCTGGGACAGAACAGAGTAGGGTACTGAGTAGGGAGCAGACTGCCGATAAGCTGGTTCCAGCTTTGCACTGAGCGTTACAATAAACTCTAGCTTCTTCGTGCACACTATGCAACTGCTTTTTGGGGACAGGATGGGACAGTGCAGGCTGTGAGGCTCTCCTCCAGGGGTAGGGGGTGGAGAGTGGGAACACACCTTGCCAGGCCCTTTAAAACTCAGAGTTTTGATCCCAGCGACCAGCCTGAGATAAAGTACAGGAGATCTATGGCTCTAGGACTGCCAATGGCCCAGGAACAGACAGGTTAAGGGCAGGGAACTGACAAAAGCCATGGGCAGAGGAGATTGTTTGCTTTTCTGAGAGGGCCTCCTGAACAGCAGTGGCCAGGAGTTCCCCTTGCCAGGGACAAAAGGGCGGATGACACCATATTCCTCCTCCTTCACCACTCCCCCACCTCACCAGCACAGTCAGACTGCAAAGAGAAACACAGCATGTCCAGTGGAGGCTGGAGTCCCCGACACTAAACCCTGCCACCCTGCACCGGGCAGGAACATCTTTACAAGGGCAAGTAACCTTGTAAGCCAACCTACAGGCCTCTCCCTCAGAAGACCAACACAGGCCCCTGCATCTACCATGTCTCCTGATTAAAGAATGCTCCAATACACCAGCTTCTGGTGGAAATAGAACTAGGCTTGCTTCTTTTTTTTTTTTTTCTTCTTCTCTTAATGTTTAAATTTAAAATTTTTAAATTTTTCTATTTCATATTTTCAATGTTTTATCTTATATATATTTTTTTCGTTTTTTTTTTTTTTTTTTTCTTTCTTTTTTTTTTGTTTGTTTCAGGCTTATAATTTTTTGTTCATTTGTTGGTTGGTTTGTTTCCTTCTATCGTTTTATGGATCAGGCTTCTAATTTTTTTTCTCTTTTTTTCTTTCCTTACTCTTTTTCATTCTTTCTTTCTTATGCTTTGAAATCAGGCTTGTAGTTTTTGTTTGTTTGTTTGCATTTTTGTTCCTTTTCCTTTTGTCTTGGATCAGGCTTTTTTTTTTTTCTTTCTTTTACAGGCTTATCTTGCAAACAAATCGAAGCACACCTAGTTAAAGGTCCAAACACTCCCCCGAATACAAGCAAGGAGGAACTCTGTAGAGGACAGACCAGTGAGAAAGAGCAGCCAAAATGCAACAGAACAGGTGTACACAGCTTATACCAGAAACACTTCCTGAAGTTTTTGTTCTTCTTGTTGTTGTTCTTGTTTCTTTCTTCCTTTCTTTTCTGGAAAAATGACAAGACAGAGAAATTCACCACAAAAGAAAGAACAGGAGGTAGTACTCAAAACCAGGGATTTAATCACTATGGATATAAGTAAGATGTCTGAACTAAAATTTAAAACAACGATTTTAAAGATACTAGCTGGGCTTGAAAAAAGCATAGAAGACACTACAGAATCCTTTACTGTAGAGATAAAAGAAGTAAATCTAGTCAGGCAGAAATGAACAATTAAAAATGCAGTCCCAAGTGGAGACCATGAAAATAAGGATGAATGAAGTAGAAGAAAAAAATCAGTGATATAGAAGATAAAATGATGGAAAATAAGGAAGCTAAAAAGAAGAGAGAAAAAGCTATAGGTCACAAAGGGAGACTTACAGAACTCAGGGATTCCATAAAGTAAAATACTATCTGGATTATTGGGGTCCCAGAAGATGAGGAGTGGGAGAGGGGCAAAATGTTTATTTAAACAAATTGTAGCTGAGAACTTCCCTAATCTGGGGAAGGAAACAGGCATTCAAGTCCAGGAGGACAGAGAACCCCCCTCAAAAAAAAAAAAAAATAGATCAACCCCTCAATATATAATAGTGAAGATTGCAAATTTCAAAGATAAAGAAAATCCCAAAAGCAGCTTGGGACAAGAGGTCGTTAACATACAAGGATAGACACTTAAGGCTTGCATCGGACCTATCCACAGAGACCTGGCAGGCCAGAAAAGACTAACATGATATATTCAATGTGCTAAGTGGGAAAAATATACAGCCAAGAATACTTTATCTAGCAAGGCTGTCATTCAGAATAGGAGAGATAAAGAGTTTAGAGGACAAACAAAAACTAAAGGAATTTGTGAACACTAAACCAGCCCTGCAAGAAATATTAAAGGAGACACTTTGAGTGGAGAGAGAGACCAGAAGTAAAAAAGACCAGAAAGAAACAGAGATGATCTACAGAAATAACAACTTTACAGGTAATACAATGGCACTAAATTCTATCTTTTGATAATTACTCTGAATGTAAATGGACTAAATGCTCCAATTAAAAGACATGGGGTATGAAAATGGATAAAAAAAACAAGACGCATTGATATGGTGCCTACAAAAGACTCATTTTAGACCCAAAGACACCTCCTGATTGAAAGTAGGGGGGTGGAGAACAATTTATCATGCCAATGGACATCAAAAGAAAGCTGGAGTAACCATCCTTATATCAGACAAACTAGATTTTAAACCAAAGACTAGAATAAGATGAAGAAGGACACTATATCATACTTAAAGGGTCTAACCAACAAGAAGATCTAACAATTGTAAATACTTATGCCCCTAACTTGGGAGCAGCCAAATACATAAATCAATTAAAACAAAATTAAACGAACTCATTGATAATAATACAATAATAGTAGGGAACTTTAACACCCCACTCACAGCAATGGACAGATCATCTAAGCAGAAGACTAACCAGGGAACAAGGGCTTTGAATGACACACACTACTAGGTATTTATTCAAAGGATACAAAAATAGTGCTCCAAAGGGGCACACGCACCCACATGTTTATAGAAGCAATGTCCACAATAACCAAACTATGGGAAGAACCCAGATGTCCATCAACAGATGAATGGATAGAGAAGATATGGTGTATCTATACAATGGAATATTACTTAGCCATCAAAAAGAATGAAATCTTGCCAATTGCAACGACGTGGATAGAACTAGGGGGTATTATGTTAAGCAAAATAAGTCAATCAGAGGACAAATACCATATGATTTCACTCATATGTGGAATTTAATAAACAAAACAGATGAGCATCAGGGAAGGGAAGGAAAAATAAAATAAGATAAAAACAGAGGGTGAGGCAAACTATAGGGAACAAACTGGAGGGGAGGCAGGTGGCAAGATGGGGTAATTGGGTGATGGTCATTAAGGAAAGCACTTGATGTAATAAGCACTGGGTGTTATATGCAACTGATGAATCACTAAATTCTACCTCTGAAACTAATAATGCACTATATGTTAACCAACTTGAATTTAAAAAAATGTTAAAAATAGATCTACCCTGTGATCCAGCAATTGCACCCCTGGGTATTTACCCAAAGAATACAAAAACACTAATTCAAAGTGATACATGCAGCCCTATTTATAGCAGCATTATTTACAATGGCCAGGATATAAAAGCAGCCCATTTGTCCATGAATTTATGAATGGATAAACAAGATGTGAGATAGCTACATCTATATCTGTATCTATATATAATGGAATATTACTCAGCCATAAAACAGAGTGAAATCTTGCCAATTGTAATGACATGGATCTACTAGAGTGTATAATGCTAGTGAAATAAGTCAGTCAGAGAAAGACAAATCCCATATGATTTCACTCATGTGTAATTTAAGAAACAAAACAGATGAGCAAAGGGGAGAAAAGAGAGGGAAATACAAATTAAGAAACAGACTCTTAACCGTAGAGAAGAAACTGATGGCTACCACAGGGGAGTGGGGAGGGCAGATGAGTTTAACAGGTGATGGTGATTAAGGAGTTCACTTATCATGATGAGCACAGGGTGATTTATGGAATTTTTGAATCACTATATTATACACGCAAACCTAATATTACACTTACGCTAACTGGAATTAAAATAAAAACTTAAAAAAAAGTAGTCGTGCCAAAAAAGTTTATTCTATATATAACTGTCTAGTGCTCTGTTATCCAATAGAACATTCTATGATGATGGAAATGTACTGTATTTGCACTGTCCAATACAGTCACTACTAGCTACATGTGGCTATTGGGAACTTGAAATGAGGTCAATGAGATGGAGGAACTGAATTTTTAAATTTAAGTTAATCTTCATAAAGTAATTTAAATTCAAATATTTATATGTGGCTGGTGGCTACCACATTGGAAATGTAGCTCTAGAGTCTAGGCCTAACTTCTAAGTTACAGGAAGTGGGAGATGGCAGAACATGTTAAATGACACCATGGGGAAAGAATCAGACAAATCCATAGGGGGAAGTTTTGTAAGACAATAATACTGGAGTTCTCAGAAAGTCAATGTCATAAAAACAAAATAAAAAAACAAACAGGTGGGGACAGGGGGGTTATCTTAGGCAAGAAGAGATGAACAAAATATAAAGCATTCACCTGGATTGGATCCTGACTGAAAAACACCAACAACAACAACATAAACTTAAAAGACAGATACAACATAGTATTATAAAATCACTGTTAGTTTTCTTAGGTATGATATTGGTATTGTAATTATGTGGCAGGATATTATTTTTAGAAGATGCATAACGAAGCATTTATGAGCAAAGGGTCATATTGTCTACAACTCACTTTCAAATGATTCAGCAGTTGTATGTGTACGTATGTGTGAAGAGAGAGAGAGAAACCTAAAGCAGATAAAATTTTTTTAATAGTCCTGTCTTACATGATATCTCTTCTAAGAGAGTAGAAAATGTATCTATTGAACTGAGTGACCTACAAGATTTCCAAGCAGAATCGTAAAGATGCTGTCTGGCTGCTTCTTACTCTTTAGAGTGCAGGCATGCCTTGTTTTAGTATAGTTTGCTTTCTTATGCTTAGCAGATATTGCATTTTTTACAAACTGAAGGTCTGTGGCAACCTCATGTCAAGCTAGTCTATTAGCACCAGCAGCATTTGCTCAATTCATATCTCTAGGTCATATTTTGGTAATTCTCAGAATGTTTAAAACTGTTTCATCGTTATTATATTTGTTATGGTGACTTTTGATCAGGGATTGACTTGCTGAATGCTGAGATGATGGCTAATAATATTTTTTAACAATAAAGTTTTTTTTTAAGATTTTATTTATTTTTTGACAGAGAGAGAGACAGCGAGAGAGGGAACACAAACAGGAGGATTGGGAGAGGAAGAAGCAGGCTTCCCGCTGAGCAGGGAACCCAATGAGGGGCTCGATCCCAGGACCCTGGGATCATGACCTGAGCTGAAGGCAGATGCTTAACAAATGAGCCACTTAGATGCCCCAACAATAAAGTATTTTTAATAAAGGTATGTACATTATCTTTTTTAGAAAAAAAGTTATTGCGCACTTAATAGACTTCAGTATAGTGTAATCATATTTTTTATATGCACTGGGATACCAAAACATCCATCTGGCTTGCTTTATTGTGATATTTGCTTTATTGAAGTGGTCTGGAACCTAATCTGCAATATCTCCAAGGTATGCCTGCAAAATGTATGAGCTGAGAAAGAAGCTAAACAGAGGACTCTTAAACATAAAGGGGTCAGGACTTGCTGGTTTTGGAAATTCTCAGACCTCTAGATGGCAAATAATGTTAAAATTAAGAAATAGTTTCCAAGCAAAGATAAAATTCAGGGTATTGTCAGAAAACTATGGTATAAAGATGGAAGGCAAGAGTATAGCTATAAAATCTTTTGTCAGGAGTTGTGTTAAACTTCTAGGGTCAAACCTCAGACAATTGTTCAGATAAACAAAAGAGCTAGAAACCTGAAGGTCATTGTGTTTAACAACCTAACAGAAGCTAATGTTGTAATGAGATGAGCATTTAGGAGGCCTGGGGAGGGGATGAGTGTATTTTTCAATTGAAGAAATTTGTATCATGTAGCCAGCTTCAGGGTGGCCCTCAGTGATCTTGGTCTCCTGATATTTGTGCCTCGGTCTAATCCCTCCACAACGAATACAACATAGTGGAAGTGATGGTATATGACATCTGATGTCTGGCCATAAATGAATGGCCTTGGCTCTCTTAGATCCTTGCTCTGGGAGATCCATTGGCCATGTCATTTGGACTCTCAAGCAGCTCTATGAAGAGACCCCTGCCCCCAGTTTATGTTCTTTCGAGACCCAGATATGACCTTATTTGGAAATAGGGTCATTGCCAGTGTAATTAGTCAAGATGATGTCTTACTGGAGCAGGGTAGGCCCATGATCCAATATGACCAGTGTCCTTGTAAGAGTTAAAAAAGGAGCACAGACTGGGGCACCTGGGGGCTCAGTCAGTTAAGCATCCAACTGTTGATTTAGGCTCAGTTCATGATCTCAGGGTCATGAGATCAAGCTCCATCTCAGGCTCTGTGCTGGGTGTGGAGCCTGCTTAGGATTCTCTCTCTCTCAAAATAAAATAAGATGAAAACAGGGAGGGAGGCAAACCATAAGACCTTAACTATAGGAAACAAACTAAGCGTTGCTGGAGGGGTGGTGGGTGGGGTGATGGGGTAATTGGGTGATGGGCATTAAGGAGGGCACTTGAAGTAATGAGCACCAGGTGTTGTATGCAACTGATGAACCACTGAGTTCTACCTCTGAAACTAATAATACAGTATATGTTAATTAAATTGAATTTAAATAAAAAAATTTTTAAAAAGATTCTCTCTGCCTCCCTCTCCCTCTGCCCCTGCCAGAATTGCTCAGCTAAATTGATCGTGAATTTCTGTCCTATGGACACAAATATGTTTATTGTTATTTTAACCCACTAAACTTTGGGGTAACTTGTTACACAGCAATAGATCAGTAATACCGTAAGGATCTTGGGGGAAGGCCATACCTTTAAATGAATAAATGAATAACTTCACTTATATATTTGATAAATTATGTGCTCTGGTCTAGAGCTTTGATGATGGTTTGGACACTTGTCTTGAGTGATCAACTGAAACAAGAGATTATCAGAAACAGCAGTTTGGGAAAATGGCATGGCCTTAAGCATGGTTGAAAGACTATAATTCCATTCCATAGGCACTGAATCCTGAGCCCTTCATTCTTGGCTTTCCTCTGAACACTGCTTTTCTTCCAGTTCTTTCCAAGAGACATGTCTCTTCCTCTCTACCCTATCTTATCTCTTCTTGTCCAGCCACTAGTCTTCTGTGTCAGAGTCCTGGTTTCCCACCATCCTTCTCCAAATCATTGTATCTCCATGGTCCCAATCTCAGTTAGATCCCAATTAGAGGAAATTTTTTAAAATACATCAAAACAAGGAGTAGAATTATGAACTCTTAGGTACCCATCACAAAACCATCAAAAATTATAAGTTCACAACCAATCTTGTGTTATCCATCTATATTACTTGTGAGCCTTCCCTAGACTATTTTGAAGCAAATATCAGACATTTTGCCTATAATTATTTAAGCATGTAGCATTATCACACTTAAACTCAACAATCATTCTTTCATATCTTTAAAGATCCAATGAATATTTACATTGTTCCTGATTGTCTTGCAGTTTCTTAAAATAAATTTATTTGTATCAGGATCAAATAAAGTCATACCATGAAATGGATTTCTAAATCTCTTTGAATCTACAGGTTGCCTTTCCATCTCTTTTTTATCTTTTTATAAAACAAACCAGGTTATTTATCCTGCAGATATATCCACAGTCTGGAATTTGCTGAAAGCATCTCCATGATATTGGTATTTCTTATAAACTAGTAAATAGAGAAGCTTGATAAGATTCAGATTCTTTTTTTGTTTTGTTGTGAAGGTCTACTTGAGAAGTGGTGGTGTATATTTCTATCAGAAGGTATATAAGGTCTACTTGTCTCCAGATAGCCATTGATGATCATTGCCTAGACTCACTAATTAATTAAGGGGCAAAGCAGTAACATTTACATTCTATTGTTCCCTCCAATGTATAATAGGGTGAACCTGTGAGAACCATGATTGTTAGAATAGGGTATAAAACAAGAATATGAAGCTCATGTGCATGATTTAAATGCTTCAATTTTGAGCACATCTTTATCTGCTGCTTTGCTGTCTCTGTCCACTAAGCTTACTAATCTTTAGATGCTTTGCTGTCACTGTACTGCTCATACTAATGGCTTATCTTCCTTCACTACCCTCACCCTTCAGCAAGAATGGAAATTAGCTCCATTTTTATCCTGGACCTTGAAATATCCGATGCTACTCCCATTAATTTGGGTCTGGTTCAATCTCTGCCCTACAACTCAGTTACATTGGGCAGCTCTCCTGATCCTGAGTTGTCTCATAGCTAGTAAAATGTGGCTCAGAAGCTTCTGCACAGACTTTTGTAAGGCCTGAGTGGAGTAATTGAATGCAGTGATGCTTATCAAGTGCTTCACACAGTGCCCGGCTCAATAAATGATCGATATTACTACCATACATTAGAAATGAAATGCACTCAAGGGATTAAGCCCATTAAAGATATGAGAGCCTAGAAGAAAGAATGTGAAGAATCCCTATTGTTATATCCCTTGAGTGGGCCACTGAGAACATTACCAATAACTCAGAATGTGCTAGTTTTAAATTAAATACCACATCTTTCTGGAAGAGTTAGCCATATGTGGGGGGGGGTGTGTGTGTGTGCTGAAGCTGCAGCTTCTAAGTGGGATGAGCAAGCAGCTCCCTGAGAAAAGGTCTTGTGATTACCAGAAGAAGCAGGGAAGTGGTGCTGGAATGGGAAAATGATGACGATATCTGCCTTACCTGGCTTACTTCTGGGGCAGTGCCAGCTCAGAGGCATTATTAAAACCGTCTTTCCTTAGAGAATAATTCCTAATTTTTAAAGGTGACATTGATTTTGTGAACGTTTGTACTGTGTTAGCTGCTTTGCTCAGATTATTTTATTTAATCCCCCCAACAACCCTGTAAGGAAGTTCTGAATGTGGCAGAGCCCAGACTGGATGGAACCCAGAGAGTCTGACGTTAGAGACCATTCTTATCTGAGTGTCTGTAAATGTTGATGAGATATTGAATAAAATGTACCGCCATCCCCCCAGGGCACTTTAATTTTACAACTTCTCTCTGGATGTGGAATACAGGAATTCCAGGTGTCAGCATATGTCTGTAAGGTTGCAGCTCCCATTTCCTTTCTCTTTCCCCCAACCCTAGCCACCTAGCTTCTGCTCTTATTGACCTTCAAGGTCTGTTCTTTCAGAAATGGCTAATATTTGTGATGGTAAAACGATTGGGAAACTATGGTGTTTTGCAAACACTTGACTTCTTCATTTATGAATTTTCCCATTTGACAAAAATAGCAGGCTTTCCATAGGGGACAAAATCACAAAATTAAGATGTCAGCAAGACAATTCAATGCAAGAAAAACTCAGAAAACCAGAGTGGCCTGGGGTGTGCAGTGTGGCAAGCGGTGCCCATCTTTCACTAGTCCCTGTTTGAACACATGAGAGTGATGCTGACAATTGAGCAAAAAGAAGTTTAAAATCTGCTTGATCTGTGCTGATCATGGTGGCTGGGTAGTGCTTAGTATAGCTTAGGAAGAGTCCCAGAAAAATTATAGAGATAAAAACTCTCGAGGGCTCAAAAATATTGGGCCATTCCTGGACTTTCAAGCCAGCCAGGGAACCTTAGGAGAGTGAAGCTGCAGGGTTGAAGGGCACACTTGGGCTCCCTCCCAAGGTCTGCTGGAGTGCAGCATGCCCTCCCTCAACCCCCAGTGTATTTTGATAAAGAGAATTTTGATAAAAAGAATGAGATCAACAAGGGAGGAAACAGCCACACATTTGGGGAAGCCAAAAAGCAGATGGGTGAGTGATTAATGACTGAGCAGAGGAAGGCTGTGGGAAGAAGGAGGAGCAAAGGGAGTCCAGAGCCCCCAGGAAGGAGAGCAAGAGCTACCTGGTCAGTCACCCAGACCCTACTCAAGGCTGTGGGACTGACAGCTCCAGGGCCTCTGGGTGGCAGTGAGGAGATTGAGTCTAGTTGGTTTAAACCCAGTCAGCTCTCCAGATGCCTCCCCCACCTACCCAAAGGCATCACAGCCCCCTCCCCAACCCTAGCACAAAATTGAAAGCTTTTTTTCTGAAAAGAGTTCTGGTCTTTGGCCCAGAGGACATTAGATCTAACTGAAGGTCAGACTGCCATCTGATGAAGGTGGCCACCCAGCTTCCTGCCCCTACTTCCTTCTGCCACCTGCAGAAGGTCATCTTAGTAGGGACTGGCCCCAGCAGTTCCCCAACAGAGAGGTGGATGAGATTATAACACACGGACCAGAATTTCCATCAGCTTCAGTCTCTTCATAACTCAGCAGTTTTTGAGTCAAGGGAGTTAAGATGGCACAGTAGCAGGGGGACCCTATGCTTGCCTCGTCCCTCAAACACAGCTAGATGAATATCAAGTCATTCTGAACACCCAAGAAATCAATTTGAGGACTGAGAGAACAAACTAGAGGGAGAAAAGAGGCCACTTTGTGGAAGATAGGAGATGCAGAGACTCATAATCTGGGGAAGAAAAGGATCATGGCTACTGCAGAGGGAAGGGAGCCCTGATCATGGAGAGAGGGGAGAGAAAGAGAGAGAGAGAAAACATGCACAGCACACAGGGGATTGCACAAGAAAAATACTTTCCCAAAACCGTTGACTGGGAAAACACGAGGGGCTGATTATCATGAGTTTTTACAGCCAGTGGACCTCAAAGACTGCAGTTTTAGAAGTCCAGGCCACGGCCAGTGTAAAGCCTGGCATGTGCAGCGTTGTTCCTGTGGAGAAGGAGGGCAGAGGCCTGGGAGCAGACAGCATGGTCTCTGGATCCCCTGGGACACACTGGGAGAGATAGTTCCCCTTCTTGGAGTGCATTTGGGAGGGGTGGCCTGCCTCTCAAGGGACAAAAGAGCCAGTGGGTGCCATTGCATTCATTAGCACAGGGGCAGAGACACCTGCTGACGGCAGCTAACCTGGATGCTTGTGTTTTGCTGTGCTTTACTCAACTCCAACCTCCTGTGTGTTGGTGTGAGTACCCTCCTGGGACAAACTGGCACCAGCCCCAGCACCCTGAGACCCTCCCCCAGATGATCAGCATGGGTCCATGCTGCCCTGGGTCCCTAAAATTTGGAGTTTTGAAACTCAGCCTGTGTGCCTGAGATAAAACACAAGTGCACTGAACTGCCAGCCCAGACAGAGACAGGGTGAATGCAGGGATCTGAGGGATCCCTGGGACACATGAGTGGAGATTGTTTGCTCTTCTGTGAGGGCTTCCTGTACAGTGGAAGGTGCAAACTCCCGGCTCTGGGACAGGGGAGCAGCCAGGCACCATTTTTCTCCCCCACCCATCAGCACAGACTTCAGTGAGCAGCGTAGCACCCACAGTGGAGGCTTGAGCCTCTTATACCAAGCCCTGCCCCCTGAGTTCTGCAGGTGCTTCTGTCCCAGGGCAAGTGTTCCTGAGAACAAGAGCAGGAGTGGGCCCCCCAGCGCAAACCCCCCACATACACCAAGTCTACTGACCATAGGGGTGCCTTGGTGGCTCAGTTGATTAAGCATCCGACTCTTGATTTCAGCTCAGGATATGATCTTAGGGTCATGAGGTCAAGCCCCACGTCAGGCTCCACACTCAGCAAGGAGTCTGAATCTCTCTTTCTCTCTCTCCCTCTGCCCCTCCCCCTGTTCTCTGTCTCTCAAATAAATAAATAAATCTTAAAAAAATGTCTACTAACCATAGAGTGCTGCTGCAAAGCTTCAGCTCTAGTGGAAATAGGACCTGGCCTCTTTTAACAAGCAGACCAAAGCGTACCTAGTTACAACTTGCCACAGACTGGACAAGGCCCAAACACTCCCCACTGTAGGCAAGGAGAAACTCTGCAGAGAACTGACTTGAGGGAAAGAGCAGCCGAAAACACAGCAGCAGAGTGCCCACAGCGTGCACAGGAAACATTTCCTGAAGTGCCAGGCCCTGGACAGTATATGACCTCTTCTTAATACAGCTATTACTCTCAGGAGCAGGAAACATAACAGGCTTTCCTAACACAGAGACAACAGAGACCTAGACAAAATGCCAAGATGGAGGAATTCATCCCCCAAAAAACAAGAAGAGGTCATGGCCAGGGATCTAATTGAAACAGATATAAGTAATATGCCTGATCCAGAATTTAAAACAACAATCATAAGGATTCTAGCTGGGCTTGAGAAAAGCATAGAAGACACCAGGGAGACCCTTACCACAGAGATAAAAGACCTAAAAACTAGTCAGGTTGAAATAAAAAAATGCTATAACTGAGATGCAAAACTGACTGGAGGTAATGACCACAAGGATAGAAGAAACAGAGGAATGAATACATGAGATAGAAGATAAAATTATGGAAAATAATGAAGCTGAAGTGAAGAGGAAAAGAAAAATATTGGATCATGAGTGTAGAGTTAGGGAAATCAGTGACTCCATAAATCATAATAACATTTGTATCATAAGAGTCCCTGGGGGGGGAAAGGTTTACTTGAGCAAATTATAGCTGAAAACTTCCCTATCTGGGGAAGGACACAGACATCCAAATCCAGGAGGCACAGAAAACCTCCATCAAAATCAACAAAAGCGGGCCAACACCAAGACATAACATAGTAAAACTTGCAAAATACAGAGATAAGAAAAAAATCCTAAAAGCACCAAGGGAAAAGAAATCCCTAATTTACAAGGGAAGACAAATAAGGCTAGCAGCAGATCTATCCACAGAAACTTGACAGGCCAGAAGAAAGTGGCATGATATATTCAAACGTGCTGAAGAGGAAAAATATGCGGCCAAGAATACTTTATCCAGCAAGGCTGTCATTCAGAATAGAAGGAGAGAGAGTTTCACACACAAACGAAAAGTAAAGGAGTTCATTACCACTAAACCAGTCTGCAAGAATTATTAAAGCGGACTCTATGAAAGAAAGACCAGAAGTGATAAAGACTGGAAAGAAAGAGATGATTTCCAGACACAAGACTTTACAGGTAATACAATGACACTAAAGTCTTATCTATCAATAATCACTCTGAATGTAAATGGACTAAATGCTCCCATCAAAAGACATAGGGTGTCAGAAAGGATAAAAAAATAAGACCCTTCTATATGTTGCCTACAAGAGACTCATTGAAGACATCTGCAGATTGAAAGTGAGGAAATGGAAAAATATTTATCATGCTAATGGACATCAAAAGAAAGCCAGAGTAGCCATACTTATATCAGACAAACTAGATTTTATTTATTTATTTATTTATTTAAAGATTTTATTTATTTATTTGACAGAGAGAGACACAGCGAGAGAGGGAACACAAGCAGGGGGAGTAGGAGAGGGAGAAGCAGGCTTCCCGCGGAGCAGGGAGCCCGATGTGGGGCTCGATCCCAGGACCCTGGGATCACGACCCGAGCCGAAGGCAGATGCTTAACGACTGAGCCACCCAGGCGCCCCAAGACAAACTAGATTTTAAACCAAGGATTTTTTTTTTTAAAGATTTTATTTATTTATTTGAGAGAGAGAGAGAGGGAACACAAGCAGCGGGAATGAGAGAGGGAGAAGCAAGCTTTCTGCTGAGCAGGGAGCCCAATGCAGGGCTCGATCCCAGGACCCTGGGATCATGACCTGAGCCGAAGGCTGATGCTCAACGACTGAGGCACCCAGGCGCCCCTAAACCAAGGATTGTAACAAGAGATGAAGGAGGGCACTATATCATCATAATAATCTATCCAACAAGAAGATCTAACAATTGTAAATATTTATGCCCCCAACTTGGGAGCACCCAAATATATAAATCAATTAAAAACAAACATAAAGAAACTCATTGATAATAATACAATACTAATAGGGGATTTTAACACCCCACTCACAGCGATGGACAGATCATCTAAGCAGAAAAGCAGCAAGGACAAAGCTCCACACTCTTGTCGCATAGCCCGCCATGTGCACCCTCACGGCTCCATGTAAGCCTTCTCTGTATGCCTGCTGGCTGGGTTCTCTGTGGGGTGAGGTGCTGCTCATTGAGAATGTGGCGCCAGATGAAGGAGCTGTAGCAGTGTCTTGGGCCCAGGGCCTGGTCAAACTCGGCTTCCCAGGCAAACAGTTCCGGCATCAGGAGAATGCCAAGAAGAAAGAGGTCCTGAATTCCCTCCAGTACATCCCACCCCCACCCAAGTGATAGTTGGAGCCAACCTGCACACTTCTGAGGAGTGTGAGGTGAACAGTGCGCAGGTGCACCCCCCCTTCACCTTACTGCAGGAGGCTCTGTCCGCCCCCAGTGAAAATGCCACTGTGCTCATGACCAACCCCAAGTTCAATACTTGGTCTAGGATGTGCTGCCACAATGTTGCCTGGAACTTTGAGAAGGTCCTGGTGGGCCCAGATGGTGTGCCTGTGAGCAGGCTTTCCTGCTTTCCAGCCATCGATATTGAGCCTGATATCAAAGCCCTGCTGTCCCGGGGCCCTTCTGTGCCTAAGCAACCCTCCTATCCCTGCTGCTTGGCAGTCACAGCACTGCCCTCTGGAGGTTTCATCCATGATGGTGTTTCCTCGAAATCTGCAAGGAGGAACGCCTGATTTCCAAGAAAATCCCTTGTGATGGGAGCTTCTTGTCCATCCCAGCATCCCCCCTCCCCAAACCAAGTCTCCTCACTAATAAAGTGTCAGGTGTCAGCCAAAAAAAAAAAAAAAAAGGGAAAAGGGAAAGAAAAGCAAATCAACAAGGAAATAAGGGCTTTGAATGACACACTGGCCCAGATGGACTTAACAGATATATTCAGAGCATTTCATCCTAAAGCAGCAGGACTTACATTCTTTTTGAGTGCACATGGGACATTCTCTAGAATAGACCACATACTGGGCCGCAAATCAACCCTCAACAAGTACAAAAAGACTGAGATCATACCATGCATATTTTCGAACCACAATGCTATGAAACTTGAAGTCAATGAAAAAAAAATTTGGAAAGACCACAGATACATAGAAGTTAAAGAACGTCATACTAAAGAATGAATGGGTTAACCAGGAAATAAAGAAAAAATTAAAAAAGTACATGGATGCAAATGAAAATGAAAACACAAGGGTCCAAAACCTTTGGGATGCAGCAAAAGCAGTCCTAAGGGGGAAGTATATAACAATACAGGCTTACCTCAAGAAGCAAGAGAAGTCTCAAATATACAACCTGACCTTACACTTAAAGGAGCTAGAAAAGGAACAGCAAATGAAGCCTAAAGCCAGCAGAAGAAGGGAAATAAAGATTAGAGCAGAAATAAACATAGAAATAAAAAAGAAAATAGTAGAACAGATCAATGAAACTAGGAGCTGGTACTTTGAAAGAATTAATAAAATTGACAAACCCCTGGCCAGACTTATCAAAAAGAAAAGAGAAAGGACCCAAATACTTAAAAATCACAAATGAAAGAGGAGAGAGAGATCACCACCAACACCACAGAAATACAAACAATTATAAGAGAATATTATGAAAAATTATATGCCAAGAGACTGGGCAATATGGAAGAAAAGGGTAAATTCCTAGAACATATAAACTACGAAAACTGAAACAGGAAGAAATAGAAAATTTTAACAAACCAATAACCAGCAAAGAAATTGAATCGGTAATCAAAAATCTCCCAACAAAAAACTCTGGGCAGTTTTTTTTGCAGCATATAATCAGTGAACCCTAAAATCTGAAAGGTAAAAACTAAAGCCAACCAATGGGAAAAAGCAATTCAGATAAACTAAACTAAAAAGCAAGCTGAACATGGCTGGAGAAAAACTCCCAGCCCACTGACTGGTCTCACCTGCATTCTTTTTTTTTTTTTTTTTAAGATTTTATTTATTTATTTGAGAGAGAGAATGAGAGGGAGAGAGAGAGAGCACATGAGAGGGGAGAGGGTCACAGGGAGAAGCAGACTCCCCACTGAGCGGGGAGCCCGATGTGGGACCTGATCCTGGGACTCCAGGATCATGACCTGAGCCGAAGGCAGTTGCTCAACCAACTGAGCCACCCAGGCGCCCTCACCTGCGTTCTTGAGCCTGTGGTCCCGTGACGCCGTCCTGGTGTACTTGCAGGTGCCGTGAGTCCAGACCCGAGTAACCAGGGGGAGGAGCAACAGTATGTTTCTTGAAGTGTGGGGACCCCAGATCAGCCGCATTGGTGTCACCCTGGGACTTGTCAGAAAAAAATTCTCGGGCCCCACCCCAGACCTAGTGAATCAGACAGTAGCCCAGCAATCTGTGTTTTAACCAGTCCTCCAAGTGTTTTCTGAGTCCTCCAAGTGTTGAAGTTTGGGAACCACTCATTCCTTCTGCCATTCTCCTAGGGAATATTCCCTTTCTCTTCTCTCTTCAAATCCCAGCACTGCTGCCACTTGCATCTTCACTCAGAAGTTTCCTACTTCACTGAGAAGACTGAAGAAATCCGAAGAGAACTTCCGCAGCTCCCGCAGCCTCCCAGTCACCCACCAGCCTGTGCACCATCCGTGGGCCACAGCACAGGGGCCAAGCTCCTGTCCACAGCTTACCTGCACTCAAGCACTGGCTCCCACCTCCTCTGCTTCTTAAGGACATCACTCCAGCACTGCCCCTTGTTCAGTGTCACATTGTTTTTTTTTTTTACCTGCCCATTGGTTCATACCCATCAATTTTCAAGCATGCTATTATTTTTCTGAACTTAAAAAGTTTTTTCTTTATCTTATGTCTCTCACCAGCTACGGCCCCATTTCTTTCCTCTCTTTTACAACAAAACTTCTTTCTTTCTTTATTTACATTTTATTTATTTATTTGAGAGAGAGAATGAGCACAAGCAGGGGGGAGGGGCAGAGGGAAAGGGAGAAGCAGATTCCCCATTGAGAAGGGAGCCCGATGTGGGACTCAATCCCAGGACCGTGGGATCATGACCTGAGCCGAAGGCAGATGCTTAATGAACTGAGCCACCCAGGCTCCCTACAACAAAACTTCTTTAAACTATTGTCTATATTGCTGACAAATTCACCAATGACCTCTATCTACTGAACCTAACAGTCAATTCTTAATCTTTCTCTTGCTTATCAGAAGCATCTGGGTCAGTTGCTCATTTCCATCTGCACACACATCCATTTTCCTCACTGGCTTCTAGGAAAACATGCTTCCTATCCCAGTGACTGCTTCTTCTCACTCACTTTGGCTGGTTCTTTCTCTTCTCCCAACTTCTTCTTCTTCTTCTTCTTTTTTTTTTTTTGTAAGATTTTATTTATTTATTTGTCAGAGAGAGAGTGAGCACAAGCAGGGGAAGCTGAGGCAGAGGGAGAAGTAGGATCCCCACTGAGCAGGGAGCCAGATGCGGGACTCGATCCCAGGACCCCGGGATCATGACCTGAGCTGAAGGCGGATGCTTAACCAACTGAGCCACCCAGGCCCCTCTTCTCCTAACTTCTTAATGCTGGTGTGGCCCAAAGCTCTTTGTCTGACCTCGTATTCTCTTTCCTGTTCTCTTTATCCTCACTTCCTGGGTGAACTCATCCAGCCCTATGGCTTTCAATAACACTGATAGACTCCAAAGTGACAGCTCCACCCCAGATTTCTCTCTAAACTCCAGACTTTTCGTGTTTGTCATCTCAAACTCAATATGCTTAAGAATGAGCCCTCATCTTCCTGCCTGACCTCCTTCACATCTCAGCTTCTGGTTGCTTGGGACAAACACTTTGGAACTATCTTTGTCTACTTTTTTCTACTCTGCACCTATTTTAGGGAATTCTATTGACCCTAGCTTCAAGAAACATCTAGATTCTGACCACTTCTCACCAACTCCACTGCTCCTAACTATACCGGGGTGAGCTACCACCACCATTTCTCTCTTGGACTAGCCTTCTCTTTTCCCTGCTGCTACCTTGCATTCTCCTGAATGATCCCTTTAAAACATAGACCAGATAATGTCCTTCATTTGCTCAAAACTCTCCAGTGGCTCTCTATATCACCCAGAGAGCCAAATTCCTAAGAATGGCCTTCCAGGCCTAGTCTTCCTCTATCCTCTATCACCCTCTTCCTCATTCACTCCATTCCAACCAGGCTTTCTTTTTTTTCCATGAACCTGAGTGGTGTGCTCCGACCCGAGGGCCTTTTCACTGGTCTGCCTTCTGCCTGGGTGCTCTTCCACAAACGTTCATCTGGCCAACTTCATTTTCTTCATGTCTTGGCTCAGATGTCACAGTCTCTAGTCTTACTCTGATCATCCTGTTTAAAATAGTAATGTTTTCTCTCCGCCACTGTCAGTCCCTTTTATTCTGTTTTATCTTTTTTCCATATTATTACCTTAACATGAGACAATTTGCTTATTTATGTTCATTGTTTCTCTCTCCCTGCTATACTGCAAACTCTACAAGGTAAGCATCTTTGCTTTGTTCACAAAGCAACTGCCTAGAATAGTGTGTCTGGTGTTGAATAAGCTCTTAATGACCATTTGTTGAATAAGTTAACATCCTCAGAGAGATAAGATATTGCGGCTAAGAAATAAGAAGACAATATATTTAAAAGGTCCCTAAGAACAAGACAAACTCCCGGACATAAGAAAGGAAACATTTAATAGAAGGACTGGAAAATAGAGTTGAAATCTCTTGGAAAGTAAAGCAAAAAGACAAGGGGATGTGGAAAGGAAAAAAAAAGTTAGGGACCGTCACGGGAGATTAACACCCAAGTAACACCAGGTGTTCAAGAAAAAGACAAGGACATCAGAGGGGGAAAAACATTAAGAAATAAGTTAGAATTGAAAGACACAGGTTTCCAGGGAAGCTGGAAGGGCCTACCAAAAGTCCAGGACTGACTCATTATGGAGAAGAACAATGACATAGAGAAGAAAACATCTGAGAAGAAAAAGAAGAAAACATAGAGAAGAAAAAATCTGCACCTTGTAAAACGATGACATGCAAGGCACGAGATCACACACAACAAAACAAGGATCACCATGGCTATGAAATTCTCAGAGGTAATGCCGGAAGCTAGAAGACCGTGCAGCAACGCCTTGAAATTTCAGCAGAGAAGTGATTTCTAGTCCAGAATTCTATAAACAATCGGTGATTTAAGTGTCAGAGCAGAACAAAGACATCTTTCAGGCACGCAAGGTCTGAGAACATTTAGCCCAGGTGCCAAGAGGAAATGTGCTCCTCCTTCCCGACTCAGGGCTTCTTGGGGCCAGGAGAGCAGGCCTTGTTCCTTATCCCCCTTTTAGTCCCCAACAGCTGATATAGTATGTGATAACTTCCTCTGTGAAGAAATGGTTTGAAAAGCCGGCCTCATCCATTCTTGGGACCATGGGGAATATTTATGATTATGGGAGGATGTGTGATTGCATTGCTTGGTACATGCTTTATTCTCTTACGGGCAGTACTTTAAAGGGTGGGGTGAACTCTATTGACATGTGACCTGCACTGCTTCTGGTGGACGATCCTGTGAAGGCCACAACAGGCCACCTGATGCAGAACTGGGAAGATCTCTGTGGGTCTCTAAACGAAGAATAGGCCAGTGAAGTAGAGGACCCAACGTCTCTCAACTTTCCGATCTGTCATAGGCCTGAAATTGTTGCTTGGTTACTCCTTGCCCCTATGGGATTTCCTCCCCTTGAAAGACCCTGGGGCAGTGAGGCGCTCACGCGTGCGTGCTCACGCGTGCACACACACACACACACACGCTCAAGTGGCTGGAAGCTCCAGCATTTCATGAAGCACGGGATTTTGGAGCTGGACAGTTCTGGGTTTTCATTCCACTACTTAGGAGAGTGAGCCTGTTTCATCACATTTTAAAAGCACTACACCAACACCTTCACTTCCCCCAACAGAGCACTCACAAGTGGCTAGACACTTTCTCTACTTGTTATTTCATTTTAATCCTCCCACCAACCAAATGAAGATGTCCTGATTATTGTCCTGATTTTCTGGAAACAAAACAAAACTTGAGGCTCAGGAAATTTCTTGTCTAAGTTCACACAAGTGGTTGAATTCAGAGGTAAACACAGGCATTCAGCTTCTTAACCTCCAGTACATATGCCCCTTGATGGCTGGGATCAGCCTCATCTTCATGTCAGAGGGCGTCATACCGCACAGCTGGGTGATTACTTACCTGGGGTCCTCTCCTGCCATACCTGGAAGACGCACAGCGTCTTCTTCACCCAGGAGGCTTACTGCCCCCACCCCACAATGCAGAGGAGCTGTCTGATGTCCTCTTAAGGGAGGGCCTCCCCTGCGTCTGAGCTCAAGGCTACTCACTCCCAGCGGGTGTTCACCAAGCAGGACTGTGAACTCAGGAGGCCAGAATCCATGACCGTGTGTCAGTTCACTCTCAGCACTTAGCCCAATGCCTGGCACACTGTAGGCGTGCAATAACCGTGTGCTGAATGAAGGACTCAAGCCTCCCACCTCTAAGTGGGAGGGGAAAATGGGTGCAGTGGTATTTGTGAAGCAACTGGACCTCATAATAGCCCCAAGCATCTGGGATCACTGGTGCTTCTAGCGATCTAGCTCCGGGGAGCCAGTCTTGGTTACAATGGGGCCTTGAAGGAGCCTGCAACCTTGCTCTGATCAGGAAGGGCAATGATGCAACACAGCCTTCCAGGGCCACGGGCCCGTTGAAGAGCAGGCTGACGGGCATCAGGAGGTGACAGTCACTTTGAAAATTGACAGCTGGCTCTCCTCAAGTCAACGTGATATGGAAAAGTCGAGACCTGAAGGTAGCATCTTCCACTGTGATAGGGATCTTCCTAGATGGGCGGGTGCCTTGTGATCCCAGATTCCCCTGCCATGCCCATCTTCCACAGCATCCCTGCTCCCTGTTTTGAAGCCCAGCTTGCTAACATGCATTCTTTACTCCAGAACCTGAACTTTTTACCTTTTGGAGTCAAAGGCCACTTCAAAGCTCTGATGAAACTAGGAACCCCCTCTCCGGATAAATATTCATATGCATATGCACAGAAAACATTGTACACACCTAGGATCCTCCCAACAACCATGGCCCCACCCCGCCCTACAAACCTAGCCTCATGCCGGACTTAGGGCCAAGAAAGGAAGAGCCCCTCTAAGCTGCAGCAGACAGCCTGGGATGGAGTAAGGACAGTCTGTCAAAATGTTCAGGGAACCTGGACTTTAAACTTGGATCACTGCTCTTGTGAATCCAGCAAATGAAGTAATAGATGTTAAAGCCCTATACAATTACACTAGCAGTTGGAGTCCCCCCCCCCCCCCAGCCTGGAGGGCAGTAAGCTCGAGCAGGTGACAAGGACAGAGAAAGAGGCCCTGTTCCTCCTTTCCTAGGCATGTGCTCTTGCGCAAGGCCTCTCCCAGGTTTCAATTCTTACTTTCTGCAGGGGGCATCTAGGGGAAGGGGTACTGGGTGCAAGAGAGTATGACCAACGGCAAACCCCGCCTGTCCTCCATGCTAGCGGTTATCCTGGGCAAGGCTGTCAGCTTTCTCACTTGTAAAACAGGGATAACAGTGCCCGCCTCCAGCAGTGTTGTCACCATTTGTCACCGTTAAGGACGGTGAGGGCAAAGGCCCGTCACACCATGCCAGCTAAATGTAGGAGGCTCTTACCATCATTGTCCAGCTTTCAGGGAGCCTTGGGATAAAAAAAGAACGCATGTGTAGATACCGTGTTATCGTTCTAATGAATTATTCAGTACCTCGTGATGTGGGCGATTGCCATATTTTTAAGTGAGGAATGAAATCTTCAGAATGGTGACCAATGCTCCCAACCAACCTCACTCTCAAATGCAGATGGAGGTGAGAATAAATGAAGAGCCCACAAGTCGTCATTGTGGAACTGTCTTTACTAACAAAACCAAAGAACCCCACACACTTTTTGTGGCCATCGACTTTTTTTCTTTCAAATTTTAAAATGGTATTGTGCATACACATAGTTTTTAAATTTAGACACATTTTGGAGATCACAAACAAATCACGAGATCACCGTGCGATGTTCTGAGATCTGAATTCAAACACTTAGAATTACTGAACCGACTTCCGTAAGTCTTCTGTTCCTTGAAGTGGATGCTGTTCCTCCTCCGCCTGCAGGGACTGTCCCTTCTGCAGCAGCTACGTAACAGGTGCTAGGAAGGGGGTAACGTAGAGTCCGAGAGCTGCGCATCTGTTAACATCTAGTGGGTAAGCAGGAGGGTGTCAACCCAGCTGACTTAAAAAAGGAAACCCCATAAATAAAAGCTCCATTTATTCCACAAACACTTTATCTTTCCCTCAGTACATTAGTTGGAAAGAAGGCTGACACTTAACTTCTCATATATGGTGAGATGCCCAGGTAAGTGAGCGAGTCTCCGTTGCTGTTTCTGGTCTGGAGACATGTGCCCAGAATCGGGGGCTTCGACGTGCTCCCCCTGGCTGAGGCAGGATGTACTGGGGGTTTCCGGGGGCAAGCCCTGTGCTGTCCCACTGGCTTCCCCTGAGGAATTAAGTTTGGGCAAAGCTGTTAGCTGAAGCCTTGAGGCAGGTGAGACCTCCTAAGCAGTGTGTGTGGTCCGGAGGAGGTGGGTGGGGAGGGAGGGAGGGTGCACGGCTGTTTGGCTCTCTGCCAACAGTCCCCCTCAGCTGATTCAGGACCGCATGTCCTGACTTTAGGAATGGGGTACTGGGCTGCCTGAGAAGTACTGGGCAGGCCCAGGAGGTTGGTTAAAATATAACCAAGAGCATTTATACCCATGGAAGCCATCAACCTAACTTGAGAGAAGACAGTCATGACTTAGAAACAGTGTCTGCAATGAAGGCATCCATGAGGCTTCATCTAGAAAATGAAGGTCCTGGGGCGCCTGGGGGCTCAGTCGTTAAGCGTCTGCCTTCGGCTCAGGTCATGATCCCGGGGTCCTGGGATCGAGCCCCGCATCGGGCTCCCTGCTCCGCGGGGAGTCTGCTTCTCCCTCTCCCACTCCCCCTGCTTGTGTTCCCTCTCTCACTATCTCTCTCTCTCTCAAATAAATAAAATCTTTAAAAAAAAAAAAAAAAAAGAAAATGAAGGTCCATGTTCAGATGCCAGGCCCACAAAGAAGGTTCAGCAACACCCGACGAACTGCATATGCATGAAGGAGATTTGTCTTCTGCATGGATATTCCTGCTCCTTTATGAAAGGAGTGGAAACTAGGGCTGATAAGTGATTAGACAGACCCTTATGGACAAGGACCAGACCAGCGGAGAAACCTATCTAGGCTTTTATGACCCGTGCCTTAGCTCACAAGAGGAGAAGTGCGTGGAAAGTCCTAGGCCACTGGTACGGTGATGACAAACTCTTCTAAAACCTGAAATCCACACGACAGAATTACTGAGAATATGCTAATCCAAATTAATGTCCATTTTTTTAGATAAAACAGGTCAGGCAGATTAATACCACAATTTTCTTGGTTAGATGATGTTTCCCATATGTATAAATGCAGACTAGTCCTTTTATTGCATCATATATTTCAATCAAATGTGAGATTTCAATCACCCAAAAGTAGACCAAAAATGACCGTATTCCTCCCAAATTTACACTGAGATAACTTACCAAATTTTGATGTGAGTTTAATTGCAGGGACAGGGGAACAGGTGAATATCTGCTTATCGCCATCTGGAATTGTATCTACTGAACTTATAATAGGTTATGATGATAAAATTTTAATAATGTAAGCCAAATCTAGGATTGCCAATGCTTAGTCACCCCTACTTGATTTACAGTATGGTCATGGAAAGGCCTCCCTTGGATGTTTTCTGGTATCACGAAGTCCAGCGCCCAGGGCACTGGCTGGTTTGGGCTGGGACTGACAGAAGCCTCTGGAACTCCACACAGGTGCCCGGAACTTCAGCTGAGAACAGGGCGCCCCAGTAGAGCTGTGATGCATGCCCTCTGGCTTCTTAAAGACACCAAGGGTGAACACAAAACACAAAGAGGGAGCGGAGCGTTTGGCGACCTGGTGCAAAGGCTCAACCCCCACCCCCCACCCCCAACCATTCCAGCAAAACCCCCCTCTTATCTTCCTTTTCGGTTTTTGGAATGGTCTTTCCCTTGTGCTTGTCCGAAAGGTACTCACAGAGAGTGCTGACAAAGTATCACGAGGATACCACCTTAGAGACGCTTGCTGGTAGATGAGAGAGACACCGCCTGACTATTCCCTCTCAACACAGGAGACGCCTCCCTTCAATCTGATACACAGAGAGGTGGCTGCCGCCGTGCTCTCGCGTGCGCTCGGCTCCGGGCTCATGGGAAGGGAAGGGCTTTCTGTTTGGAACAACTTACACCTCTAGACAACGAACACCAAGGAACATGCAAATGCTACAGAGGGCTGGAGGTGAAGAATTCGTATTTCACACCAGTGAGGGGAACACTGTTACGAAACGCTGACGGGATGGTTTCTGTCATTCATGCTCTAACTTGAGGGTCTTTGCAACAAAGGGGGCCCGTGAAGGTGATTGCTTCTTTTTTTTTTTGGCCTTCTTCCGGATTCACAGTTGGTTCTGTGTCAGGCACTAAGCAGCCTGGCTTTTGGTCCAAACAGGTGTCTTAGTAGTCTCTTTACATCTTTTTGTTCCTCTGCAAAGGAGCAAGTTCAAATGCTGGAAACTGGGATGTCTCTGGTGCCAAGATGTCCGAGAGAAAGTGAATCGCGCCAGCCATGCCTGCAACGTACAACATGCATCCTTTTATTCAAGGGCATTAGGGGAGTGTCCAAACCAAAGTGACCTGTGATCACTGCCTGTACCAGGGCCTACAGGGATGATGGGAAAGGTGCTGAGGACGTCACAAATGACTTCATAAAAAAACAAAAACAAAACCAAAAAAACACAAAGAAATCCTTACATTAGCACCCAGCAGATAACGATACCAGTTTTCTTCCCTGTCTTATTTTTTTTTTTTTAGTTGGGTTCTGGGCTTTAATCTTGTGTCTTGCAACTCGGAGATGATCTCATAGAAGGGCCACCTAAAAAGTTACGGGTGCTGCTATGGTGTTACTTCAACTATAAAACTTCCTCTCTCAGCGCTTTATTCCTAGTCCAAACAAAAAGGTTGCATTTTGTATCTTCTTTGAATTTTAAGAATGCCACTTTAATTTTTAAAAACTTTTTAAAGTTTAATTCCAGTAGAGTGGAATTCTCTCTTCCACATCGGTGTTCTGCACGGTAGTCTGCGCCAAGATCGGGCTTTGAAGAGACCTACAGGAGGGTAGGCGAGGAAGCCTGCCGGCTCCAGATCTCTTGACAGGAGTTTGATTTACACAAGTGTGCGCATTTGTCAAATTCTTCACTATATTAGCTTTAGGTGTACGATTTAATGACTCAACACTTCTCTATGTTACTCGGTGCTCATCACGCGTACTCTTCATCCCCATCACCTGTTTGCCCCAGCCCCCCGCCCACCTCCCCTCTGGCAACCGTCAGTTTGTTCTCTGTAGGTAAGAGCCTGTTTCTTGGTTTGTCTTTCTTTCTTTCCCTTTGTTTTGTTTCTTAGATTCCACATATGAGTGAAATCATATGGTGTCCTTCTCTGACTTAGTTTGCCTTAGCACAATACTGTCTAGCTCCATTTATGTTGTTGCAAATGACAAGATTTCATTCTTTTTCATGGTTGAATAAATATTCCATTACACACACACACACACGAATGCTACTTTAAAATGAACTTTGTTTTCGGGGCGCCTGGTTGGCTCAGTCGGTTAAGCATCTGACTTCAGCTCATGTCATAATCTCAGGGTCTTGGGATCGAGCCCCGTGTCGAGCTCTGTGCTCAGGGGCGGGGGATGCGGGGGGAGTCTGTTTGTCTCTGCCCCTCCCCCTGCTCATGCTCTCTCTCTCAAATAAATAAATAAAATCTTAAAAAAATAAAATGAACTTTGTTTTCATCGAAATCCCCACCGCAAATCACTGTAGTCTGCACCAAGATCGGGCTTTAAAGAGACCTACAGGAGGGTGGGCGAGGAAGCCCGCCAGCTGGCTGGCTCCAGCCTCTGGGCCCCTTATCTCCCTTTTCAATCAGAACAATTCCTCTCTTATTGGATTTTTGTTTATAGCTTTTCTTTTGACGTAAAATTTACATGCACCCAAACACCCAAGTCCTCAGTGGACTCCTCTGAGTCTGACAAATGCACACACTCGTGTAAACCAAATTCCTGTCAAGAGATATGGAATCCTTCCATCACCTGCCCCCCGTGTGTCCCTCTCCAGCTGACCCCTGCCGCCATGCCCAGCACGGAGTAGTCTGGCCTGTTTCAGAATGTCCTTTGAATGGAACCCCACAGTATATATAGCCTGTTCTGTGTGGCTTCTTCCCTCAATGATTTTGCAATTCATTCACATTTTGTGTCTGTCATCAGCTGTTTTCCTACATTTTGGTTGTTCTCAGACTAACCCTGTAAGTTTCTGTTTGAAGAAAGGATTCCAGTAGCTTAAGAAATCTGAAAAACACTGACTTATTAGAACCTATTAGAAAAAGACGATGACCCACGACACCCTAGAGTGGTCCATTTGTTTTCTTGTTTTGGTGGGGAAGAGCAGCAGATTCACCTCGACGGAGCACTTGGGCAGGAGAAAGCTCCAGAAGGGGTTACCGTGTCAGTGACCCTTTCAGCCTAGTCGCCTCCACAAAGGCACCAGAACTACTCTCCACCCACCCCACAGGGATCTACCTAGAGCCCACCAAGGGAACAGACGAATCTAAATTCCCAGCCTTTAGGGAGTTGTACATTCCAAGATCTTGACCTACTCAGGCTTTGGAGCTGCCATTAATAAACCTGAATGCACTCCATTGAGAGTTCAGGTATTAACTCTGTTCTATCTAATGCAGATACACTGCATTTTTATGATGTAAAAGACTGAAATTTTTTTCTGAGGATTATTTTTTCATTATGATTGCTTTGAATATTAAAAGGATATTAATCGGCAAAAGATAATGGCAAGTGCTCTATTTTCTGCTTATATTTCTAATATATGATTAAAAAATATACCCAAGAGCAGAAGCAGAATAGGGCCTATCACTACAGATAATTCAGACATCAGAAGGGAAATAAAAGAGGATTAGCTTTACACACATCAACTTGACACCGTAGGTGAAATAGAACAATGTCTCAAAAATATAAACTACTGAAATTTACCATATGTGAAACTGATAACTTGAACAGCCCTATGAACTAACTAGTCCCCACCCAAATCTCTACTCCAAGGTTTCACTGGAGAATTCTACCAAACATTTATGTTAGAATCAACACCAATTCTTCCACCGATTAATACATTATCTGTTCCAGAAAACAGAAGAGCAAAGGATACTTCTCAGTACGGTTTATTAGGTCGGTATTACTCTGATGCCAAAAGCAAAGATAGTACAAAAAGCGAAAACTCTAGGCCAAATCCCTCATGAATATAGATGCAAAAATCCTCAACAAAATATTAGCAAATACAATTCAGCGATATATAAGAAGACCAAGTGAGGTTTATCCCAGAGATGCAAGGCTGGCTTAGTATTTGAAAATCAACCAATGTAATCCACAATGTTAATAAAGAAGAAAAAAAAAATCCACACGATCGTATCAACTGATGCAGAAAAAAGCATTTGACAAAATTCAACACCCATCTATTGTTTGATTTTTTAAAAAAATATTCCATCATTTATTCCTTCTGAAGTTTACTTTGGAATTAGTATAAGATGTAGCTCTAAAGTAATCAAAAGTTATCACCAATTTATCCTAATATCATTCAACCTTTGCCCTTTGATTTCTGTGGCTTACATCACAAATTATCTAATTCACACACACACAGGCACACACACAATATAAATACAAAAAAGGTACGAGTCCTCTTTGTAGGGTTTCTATTTTGTTTTCCTGAATTATAGTCTATATATGGTGCTTTGCAGCACACTTACTGCGTTTGCTCATTTCCTGTCTTTGCTTGTTTTTCAGAACGTTCTTCAGTAATGCTATTATTTTTTCCAACTACCTATTTTCCTAACTACTAATAGTTTTAAGCTACTAATATCAATTATTCATCCTTCTTTATATATCTGAAATAATTAAACATATTTAAATAACTAAACAAGTTTCCTGTGAATAGATCAGTATTATATACACAATGTTACAGACAAAATGCAGAGGAGTAACCTTATGATTTCTTCTTTTACTGAGTAGCAAACATTCTATGTTGTCTGCATATATTCTTTAGAAATATTTGAAGCACGCCCACGGGTGCACGAAATAGGTAAGGCAGAGAGACTCGACGTAATTTTCAGCAATAAACTACTTTGTTCACAGCTGCTTTACAGTGGGGGAGTTATTACTCAAGGAAGAGCAAATGCAACAAGCCAGTGCAGAGACACAGAAGGCCCAAATTCACTCACCCAGATATTTAAACCCTGTGTTTTCTGCTCACTCTTACCTTCAAAGAGAGAGTAGGGTCTGTCGGGGATGCGGCACCCGTGTGCTCCATATTCTAGACACCACTCTGCAAACTAAGGGGAAACACATTTAAGAGCAGAGATTTCACTTGGTGAAAAGGCAGCAAATGAGACACTGCAATGAATTCACCAAGCACTCGAGGAAGAGGGTTCCCGGGCAAGGGGTACTGCTGGGCCAGGAGAAACAGGGGAGACCACAGAGCTGGGAGAAACCGGTTAAGAGAAGGAGGGGAGCTGTAGTTTTGGATTTTGTGCATGCTCTGGAGTATTCCCAAGTTGTCCCCATTAAGACTCCTTACTTTGCAAGCTCGGTAGAGATACTTTTTATCCTGCGTGAGATGGTACAGGGACAGGAACGAATAGCCGTTCCCGGCTGTCCCGTGGCAGATCCCGTAGCCCTTCCGAAGCAAACCTCGCTGCCAAATGACATCACTACACTCCATGGCATCTTTCAGGTATTTCTCCTCCTTAAAGACCTGGGCAGTGAAAAGCAAAACAGCGTAAGAAAGATGTTTTCGATGATGAGTTAGCAAAACAGTTTCCCTTTCTGGCTAGTCATGACACCTTAGGAAACCTGAAACCTGAAACCTTACCCCCTCTGGGGGTAAACACGACCACCACCAGCAACCCACAGTACCGCACCTCACGATCTTAACCTACCCATCTCTTCCCCTTGTCCTCCCAGGTCATGGTTCTGCAAAAGTAGTTCTAAAATGTAGTTAAAAAATTAAAACAGAAGCTACCAGAAACCAAGAAGCGTTCTGTAATTCCCAGAGCAATATGCCCTGCAGCACTAACACGCTCCTGGTGAAGTCACCTGAGGGACTGACGGTCCCACAATATCCTGTCAGCTAGGTCAAGAATACTCAGTATCCTGGGTCAGCCCCACCATCAGTAAGACCCGGATGGCCTGGCACTTCAGGGCTGGTGCGATCCATCACACGGAAACCAGCAGGAGCTTCCTGCAGTCCCCGGAGCAGATGTGCCTGGGCTGCACGACTCACTGGCACGGTCTCCACCGAGGGGTTTCTACGTCAAGAGACAGGTGAGCTCGCCGAAGACAAATGCCTGGCAGGAGGAGGCTGTCTGTTTTTGCCTCCTCAAATTCCCTTTTAAATTTTCTTCTCTTTCCCCTCACGTTTCATTTGTTTTGTTTCTCTAGTCCTTCCCTCAGAATCTGCTGTAATCTCCACTCGCTTAGCTCATTCCATGCTAGTGTAAATGAATTAAGAGGCAAAAGGGTCCTCAGAGAGGATCTCCTTGGGGGGAGCAAACAGGATTCATCTACCTGTGACTGATTAGTAGTGACCTCAAAAAAAAAAGAAAGATGAACTATGTGCATCAGTGTTTGCAGAGGGTAGAAGGGCAAAGAGAGAGACATTTGCATTTCACTCACTATTCCTGATGTAGAATCTATTCACCAGGGTCAGAAGCAAGACTCTTAACTCATGAAAGCAACTGAGATGTGCGCTCTGGGGTCAGACTGCCTGAGTTCGAATCTCAGCTCTGTCACCTTGTAACTGTGTGGCCTGGCCTTGGACAAGTGGCTCAAGTCTCAGTTTTCTCAACTCTAAAAGGATACTAGTTCTTCAAGTCAGTGGCTTGTTATGAGTATTAATGACACCAAATCAATCAAATGGGGGAAAAGTCTTTTCAAGAAACAATGTAGGAACAATCAGATATCCTGATGCTTACAAAAAAGAATCTCTCTTCTTATGTCACATATACAAACCTAATATACAAAATATACATGTAATATATAAAACGTAGTTAGAGACAGCTCATAGTTCTAAATCGAAATCCGTGCAGCTTGGAGAAGAATATTATCTGTAACCTGGGGGTAAGTAAAATTTTGTGACAATTAATAAAGGGAAACCTCACTAAAGTGGAGTTGGGAGGTTAGAAGGGCAAGCCTGCCACTCTACTCAATTCCAGAAAGACTTGTCGATTACAGACCCCAACAGAAGAGGGAACAGGAAACAGGAAAGAATCATCAGTTATAGGCCCCAACGGGGAAAAAAGGTTCACCGCATCTCCTACAAGAATTCGACTACCCCTGCAACTCAGCCAATGAGAAACTGGCATGACCCTGAACTCCTGCTTTTTTCCAATGGACTGACATTCAAAACCACCTCTCCCCCGCTCCTCCTTCTTCTCCATAAAATAATGTTCATCTCCTTTGTTTGTTGGACTTGCCTACGGTTTTGTCATAGCTTGCATATCCCAAAATGTAATTCTCTGCTATTCTTGAATAAGCGCATTTTGCTGGTAAAATAACTGGCTGTTTTATTTTTTTGGTTAACAACTTCTTAGACAAGATACAGAAAGAAATTACCATAAAAAACTTGATAAAACACAGACTTTATCAGAATTAAAAACTCTATTCCTCAAAAGATACCATAAGGATTATGATTAGGCCAACTACAAAATTATTTCCAGGGTCGAGCTCTGCATCGGGCTCCCTGCTCGGCGGGAGGCCTGTTTCTCCCTCTCCCACTCCCCCTGCTTCTGTTCCCTCTCTCACTGTGTCTCTCTCTGTCAAATAAATGAAAAATCTTAAAAAAAAAAAATTATTTCCAAAACACCTATCTGACAAAGACTTGTAACCAGAACATAGGAAGAATCCTCACAACTCAATAATAAAAAGATAAAAGATTAAAACAACGTGGGTAAAAGGAACGAACAGACGTTCAACAAAGCAAGATACATAAACGAGCCATGAACACAAGCAAAATTGCTACCCATTAGAAACTACAATGAAATATCCGCCAGAATATAATTAAAAAGCCTTTCAGTACCACGTGTGAACTCTCTTACATTGTTGATGGAATGTAAAAGGTACGACAGCTGTTACTTTGTGGAGATGTCTGGCAGTTTCTTACACTTACTTTCTGATCCAGCAATTTTACTCCGAGGTACTGGCCCAAAAGGAATGAAAACACATGTCTACAAAACGACCTGTACAAGAATGTTCATAGCAGCTTATTCATAAGAGTAAAAAACTAGAAACAACTGGAAAAAAAATTGATAAAGTGGTAGATTTATATAAGGGATGCTCACACTCAGGAAGGTATCAACCATCTTGAGGAAGAAGGAAAGAAAGTATAATTTGAAAGAATCTCTCCAGCTGATTCTGATATGCACTCCTTCAAGATATTCCATGTTTCAAATAATCAACTTACAAATGAGCTTTTGGAACACCGTTTATATGAAAACATTTTCTGATGTCTGGTCAACGGCTGACCATCGGAGAGCATAAGGCGTGGTGGTTTCCTACTTTAAAGAATCAAAAGATTATATCGGTATCACTTTGGTATGACTTATATGGTTTTCCTGGGCCGCATATTTGTAAATACCTTCCCAAATACAATTTTCATTTGACCAGTGTTAGCATCTGTTTACAGTGGCTGAATCCACATACTGCTAATGCTGGAGGGCCCATGTGTGTAGTTAGAAGGTAGAACTGGTTACCATCACTTGTGGTTTACTGTCAGATAATCAAGAACTGCTCAGCAAAATAGCTTCCAGCTATAGGGTCCACAAATGTAATTTGCTAGAAAATCATTTGCAAGTAATATAATTCCTAATATAGCACAGAGTATTATTAAAACCCTGACATTTTTCAAGGATCATCTAGAATACAATATAATTTTAAATTAACAGTGTATGTTCATACAAAGTAGAGTCCACCCAACTAACACACATGATTAGCATCTCTAGGAAGGGAAAACAAATTAAGTGAAACTAAACTCAATTTATAGTTTTATTTGTGAAGGATATTAATATTTTTTGCAAACACCTGAAAACCTTATGCTTTCATCAGCATTCTTGAAGAACTTACATGAGTTCACATGCCAGCAAGAGAAAATGTTGAAAACTTATATAAAATGCAAGCACTTCCTAATTCTGAGACAGCCTCAATGAATGCAGATGCTCTTAATTTGAGTTAACAATAACTTGAGAGAAAATGGACCCTCGAGCTGTGTTTCTCTAGCTTTGCATTTCCACCCCACCCCCTACCCTGTCTCTGCCCACCCCACCCTCCGCCTTGGCCAAACACCAATCTCACACTTCACTCATATATTGTAAAACTCTATCATATATGCCTTTTCAAATTACCATTGAGGCCTTCTGTCCCCAAAGATTGATACTCCTTGCCTTCCTCATGTTTGAGACTCTTGATGTAAATGGACAAAATTAAGTTTTAGTGACTAAGTACGGGATCGTAATGTCTTTGCTCTATGCTTAAGAGAAGAGGGAACTTGCTGTTTCGGAAGAAGGCAGGGACAGACATTCCGATGATATTCTGAGCCAAAGCCAGATAAGCAGCAGCTGCTGGGAGGCATCTGTGGTTTGCCGAGAGCAGGGCTCTGCTATGGGTGCTTTGTGTGCTCCCCGTGTGACCAGCGGCCGTAGAAACAGACGGCGTGACAACCAACGGGGCTAGGAGAAAGGGATCTCCCTAGGCTGATGGCCCCATTGGACGTCCTGGCTCCCGATTACCTGCTTACCGTTCTCTCGGGGAGGGGGGGAGACGGGGGGCCGGACGGGACACTCAAGCCGAGACCGTCAGCCACCAGGAGGGCCCACCTGCGCTGCTTGCCCTCTTTAATGTGAAAGAGAAAAAGGCGCCCAGCAAACAAAAGCTTTCACTTTTTCTCAAAGTCATACATCTGTTTTAAATATCAAAGGGTCCTTGTTTGTCAACAATATACTCGTCATGGTTGGACAATTACAATATTAGAGACTTATCTCAATGTCACTGAAGTTACAACAATCATTCTAAGGCTCTAAAAAAGGGAGGCACTGATTTGAAAGGAATTTTATTTTATTTAAAGACTGAGGTATTAGGCGCCTGGGTGGCTCAGTTGGTTAAGCGACTGCCTTCGGCTCAGGTCATGATCGCAATGTCCTGGGATCGAGCCCCTGCATCGGGCTCCCTGCTCACCGGGGAGTCTGCTTCTCCCTCTGCTCCTCCCCCTCCTCGTGCTCTCTCTCTCTTAAATGAATAAATAAAATCTTAAAAAAAAAATCAAAATAAAAATAAAGACTGAGGTATTGTTAAGAAGATGAATCCTTAAATTCTTTTGATTTCCGAAGAGTATATTTCACTATGCTTTTTCTTTTTAACATAACTTTCTGAGTTATTTTCTTAAATGCTCATACCTGACTTTTATATTTGAATATTTTAGGTGTTACTCTTGTAGGAGGACTAAAAAATTCTGAAAAATTAGGCAAAATCATGAGATTCCCCACAATTTTTCTAAATTATTATGGTTAGTCACAAAGGGAAAATAAAATTGATTCCGGGATTAGTTCTTTTGTTATTTCTAGGTAGAAATATGAATTCTGCTTCATTAATTCTATCTATTTCTACAAAACTAAGAGACTTTGCCAAAACACTAATCAATCATGTGGTTACTGTTATATACTTTGATATATGAAGAACAACCTCCAACACAAATATTACAAATAAAGATGCATTAAAAAGATAAAATTACAAAAGAAGCATTATTTACAATCCAATTAAAAAACGGGCAGAGGACCTGAATAGACATTCTTGCAAAGAAGACAAAGAGACTGCTAACAGACAGTGAAAAGATATTCAACAGACTAGTCAGCAGGGAAGTACAAATCAAAATCATAATGAGATATCATCTCACACCTGCTGGAATGGCTAAGATCAAAAAGACAAGAAATCACAAGTGTTGGAGAGGATATGGAAAAAAAGGAACCCGTGTACACTATTGATGGGAATGAAAATTGGTTCAGCCACTGTGGAAAACAATATGGAGGCTCCTCAAAAATTTAAAAATAGAGATAACATATGATCCATTAATTTGACTACTGGGTATTTACCCAAAGAAAACAAAAACACTAATTCAAAAAGATACATGCACCTCTGTTTATTGCAGCATTATTTATAATAGCTAAGATATGGAAACAACCTGAATGTGCACTGACAGACAAATGGATAAGATGTGATGTGTGTGTGTGTTTGTAATATATTACTCGGCCGTAAAAAAGGATGAGATCATGCCATTTGGTACAACATGGGTGGACCAAGAGGGTATTATGCTGAGCGAAATAAGTCAGACTGAAAAAGGCAAATACCGTAAGATTTCATTCATATGTGGAATCTAAAACAGAAAAATGAATAAACAAACAAAAAGCAGACTCATACCTGTAAATACAGAGAACAAACTGATGGTTGTTGGGGGGGTTGGGCAAAATGGGTGAAGGGAGTAGGAGATAACAGGCTATGGAATGAATAAGTCACAGGAATAAAAGGCAGAGCATAAGGAATATAGTTAATGATACCGTAGTAGTGTTGCATGGTGAAAGATGGTGACAGATGGTGGTTACACTTGTGGTCACAGCATAATGTGTAAATTGGGGCAGCACTATGTTGTACATTTGAAACTAATACAACATTGTGTGTCAACTACATTCAAATAAAAACTTTTTTTTTAAGATTTTATTTATTGATTTAAGAGAGAGAGTGAGCCTGAGGGGAGGGGCAGAGGCAGAGGGAGAAGCAGACTTCTTGCTGAGCAGGGAGCTCAACGCGGGGCTCAATCCCAGGACTTCGGGATCATGACCTGAGCCAAAGGCTGACGCTTAACCGACTGAGCCACCCAGGTGCCCTCAAATAAGAAATTTAAAAAATAAAACCAAATGTGGTATAGTCTTCTAAAAAACTTGCTTGAAAACATTGTTTTCTTTAAACGTGAATTATTTTTCCAAGAAATGTTAAAAAACTTAAATGTTACAGGATACAGTAAGCTGTCTGTAATTTCAACTTCTATTTAATAAAATAGTAAGAGAACGCCTTTACGGGGCGCCTGGGTGGCTCAGCTGGTTAAAGTGACTGCCTTCGGTCAGGTCATGATCCTGGTGTCCCAGGATCGAGTCCCCCATCAGGCTCCCGGCTCAGCAGGGAGTCTGCTTCTCTCTCTGACCCTCCCCACCTCATGCTCGCTTTCTCTCTCTCTCTTCTTAAAGAAAAAGAAAACACATTTAAAGACAACCTAAAAAAAAAAAAAAAAGCATTGTTTGCTTTCAACTTACAAGGTTAATCCTTGGTCCAGGAGAAAAATCGAATGCATTCTTAATATTGTGCCCAAATATTATCTTGAGACTACCAGAATTATTCAGTAAAGGGACTGCCTATTTTTCTATAACACCCCGTATGTGTAAAACTTTGAACATCACACTTCTCCCTTATGAATAATTTTATAACAATTTTAAACTCAAACTTAAAGGGCCCCAAATAAGCATCATCATCCAACAATAAAGACTTATTCAACGAAGAAAATAAAATGATGTGAAGTCAAACAAAAAAGCGTTTGCCTACTGCCTTCTCGGATATTCACACGCAGAATAAAAATCATTACTATGCTGTCCCCCAGGTTTTCTTTTTACATATGAATATAATCCCTGTTAAAATACACATACATACCCTTATAGCTCCAACTACAGGGGTGATAAAGTGAAACAGGGAGATTTTATTTTGTAAAAACATTAATTCGAAAAGGTTTTTAGTTTGCAATCAAATGTGCTGGCCAAAATCAAACTGAGAACCTGTTGGAGAAAAGTGGATTTCTAAACATTAACTGCTTGTGATACAAGTGGAGGTACTGACCTTGTAAGCTTGCAGAAGCATGTGGATGACCCCGGGCGCACCATGGCACCAGTGGACCAAGCGATCGGTTTCATTGCTTAATGAGGACGGATAATTCCCAGATCGGAATCTTTTGTGGCGCACATAATCAATACTAGGTTTCACCATTTCTGTCAAGGTTTCTTGGTCCACTTTTGCTGCTGGCTTTAAACAAATGAAAAAAACCCCAAACATTTATTTTTCCTTAAGTTTTTTTTTAAATTTTATTTTATTATGTTAGTCATCGTACATCATTAGTTTTTGATGTAGTGTTCCACGCTTCACTGTTTGCATATAACACCCAGTGCTCCATGCAGTACGTGCCCTCTTTAATACCCATCACCAGGCTAACCCATCCCCCCACCCCCCTCCCCTCTAGAACCCTCAGTTTGTTTCTCAGAGTCCATAGTCTCTCATGGTTCGTCTCCCGCTCTGATTCCCCCCCTTCATTTTTCCCTTCCTTCTCCTAATGTCCTCCATGCTATTCCTTATGTTCCACAAATAAGTGAAACCGTATGATAATTGACTTTCTCTGCTTGACTTATTTCACTTAGCATAATCTCCTCCAGTCCCATCCATGTTGATGTAAAAGTTGGGTATTCATCTTTTCTGATGGCTGAGTAATATTCCATTGTATATATGGACCACATCTTCATCCATTCATCTGTTGAAGGGCATCTCGGCTCTTTCCACAGTTTGGCTATTGCAGACATTGCTGCTATGAACATTGGGGTGCATATGGCCCTTCTTTTCACTACATCTGTGTCTTTGGGGTAAATACCCAGGAGTGCAATTGCTGGGTCATAGGGTAGCTCTATTTTTAATTTTTTGAGGAACCTCCATACTGTTTTCCAAAGTGGCTGTACCAACTTGCATTCCCACCAACAGTGTAAGAGGGTTCCCCTTTCTCCACAGCCACTCCAACATGTGTTGTTTCTTGACTTGTCAATTTTTGCCATTCAAACTGGTGTGAGGTGGTATCTCAATGTGGTTTTGATTTGAATTTCCCTGATGGCTAATGATGATGAACATTTTTTCATGTGTCTGTTAGCCATTTGTATGTCTTCTTTGGAGAAGTGTCTGTTCATGTCTTCTGCCCATTTTTTGACTTGATTGTGTTTTTTTTAAGCCTTTGTACCATAGCTAATATGGCAAAGCATCCATTACCTGGAATACTGAGAAACATCTAAAATTCAAATTAATTCACTTATCTGGTTATTTAAGACTTGGGCAGACCTTGTTTTATTTCAACTTGTTGTGATGTTGAAGACAATGTCTGAAGGCCATCTGCTGGAGAATTCCCTCTTGCTCAGGGCAGGCCTTTAACTGACTCAGTGAGGCCCAGCCACATTATGGAGGAGAAACGGCTTTACTAAAAGCCCAAGCATTTGTAAGAGTGCTGACAATAATGATTCATCTTTGGCCCTCCATCTTGTTCATGTTTGCTCAGTGGCCTCTCTTGTGGCTATGTGTTCCGGGCCCCTTGGAGAATGACATACATACCTTAGAAATGCCGGCCAAGGCAGGCATAGGGGGAGGCCTGTTTTGGCCTCTCATGAATCTGTCAGAGATAACATAGTCTTGCCCCTTCCTGATGCACAGCTGGGGCCACAAGATCTCACTAAAGGGTAGCTGTCAATTAGGTGCCTGCAAGCCCTCCGAGGTGTGTGCGAACGCTCTGATCTCACTACAATGCCCTTCTGCATGTCGCTCCCTCTACAAAATCTAGGGACTAAGGTCTGGACTTTGCAGAGAATAACTAGGCAGCTGCTGTAGATCCTCCTCTGCCCGATCCCCCCCGTCAGTAAGGTACCCCGAATAAAACTCTGTGTAAACTCTATGGAGTGGCCTGCTTCGTTTTCTGGTCTCAAAGTGTCTTCTCAGTCGGGGGAGACTTTCCTGTCCCTCCCCCACCTTCTAACACCATTTAAGTGTAAATCTCACCCAAAATGTCCTCACAGAAACACCCAGAAAAATGTGTGACCACATACCTGGGCGCTGTGGCCCAGCCAAATTAATTATCTAATATTAACCATCACGGAGAGCTAGCTAACATTTTTAATGGGGGCTCTGAAATACCTACGTCTGTCAATCTTTTATCTGAGCTGTTTCTCCAACATACAACAACAACAAACAACAACAAAAACAGCCCCATGTCAATCGCCCTCCTGGAACGGCCGCGGTGAGACCAAGGGTGGGGGGGGCGCGCGATTCCGCCCGCGGGGGCAGGGAGGGCGCGCCCAGCACCCTGCGGCCTTTGAGGCCGGCCCGCTGCGCTCGGCTCTGTGCTTCGCTTCAACTACCCTCTACAGCCGGCTTTCTGGAGCTGAAAGATCTGGTTCAACTCCTCCGGACCCTCCCCTTTTGTCTCCAGCAGCAGCTGGGGGGAACAGTCACGGGGCAGGGCGACCCTCCTGACGGAGATGCAGCCGCTCCGGCTGAAGACTTCGAGCGCAGCCCTCCTGCGCCCACACCTCCTGGCCCACACGTCCTGCGCCCGCACGTCCCGGCCCGAGCGCACCCGGCCGGGCTCTCCTTCCGCGGTACCGGCACCTTCAGCTCCGGCGGGCTCGCGTGTGCTCTCCTCCATCCTGTCTGGTCGCTTGCCATTCTGCCCTCTAGTCTCAGTCTACCTGTTCGTAGTCTGGGCCTCCGGATGGTCTCCTAGTCTCACCAGGGAAGTTGGGTTTCATAGCTGCACGTTCACTTTAAAGGCAGATAAAGGGCACAACCCTGGGGACTTGTGTTTCTCTCAAGGAAACCCCGGATATCTAACAAAATTAACCTCAACACCTACATCTAAACTTTAAGGTTACGTCTTACTGGTGTGGTTTTCATATGGTTAATGTTCCCCTAAGCCAAGTTTCAAAAGCTGGTGTTAAAACATTTTCTTGGGGAAACAAAACAGAGACAAACTACCAACTTTCCAGAAGAATAGTGCTATTTTAAAAAGAGATATGGACTTCTAGTTACTTTGAAAACATGTGTCTGCACTATAAAGAAAATTCACAAATTGGGATACATATGTTTTGCTTTCTACAACAATAAACAAAGACAACTAATTACCAGAAAAGGGGGTTTTAGGCCCGTTTAGATATGAATCTCCTTTAATGGTAGAGTAGGTTTAAAAAAGGGATTTGAAGTAAAAATTTTTAGCTTTTAGTTAAGAAGTTTTAACCTAAATGCTAATCCATGCTCCTTGACTTGCTAGCTTTGTGATTTTTGAGCATTAACTACTCTGTTATGGGTGGGGTCGATAAAGAAAGGCTTAATTGGGAAAAAAAGAAAAAGGCTGTGTACGCAGCAGGGAAGGGCACCACAGGCCATAGGGCCGGAAGCTGGGTGAAGCACTACTTGGGGGGGGCGGTCTCCGCCTGCCTGACAGAACGGGACTACTCAGTTCAAGCGATGTCAGGCATGACTGAGAGACCAGATCAGAACCCCAACAATAAACCAGTTGAAAGTTTAGAACACAACCGAAAGCAAGTTGGGGGTATCTGAATAGGAAAAAGTCTCTGCCTCAGTCGGGATTCTGGAGGCCCCTTCTGCTCCCTGAAGGTTCCCCTCTATTCGAAGAGTAACGACTCCAATGAGCAGAAGGACACGGACCGAAGGAAAATGTGGCCACTAGACACCTAACCCAGGACAAAACCGCATGTACAATGTGCTCTCAGGGCGCCTGGGTGGCTCGGCTGGTTAAGCGTCTGCCTTCAGCTCAGGTCATGATCCGGGAGTCCCGGGATCGAGTGCCGCATCGGGCTCCCTGCTCAGCGGGGAGCCTGCTTCTCCCTCTGACCCTACCCCCCCGCCCTTCTGCTCGCTCTCTCACATTAAAAAAAAAAAAAAGTGCTCTTAGCACTTCAGTGCTTGGGGTTCATGAAGCAGAGCTTAAGTATCCACGATTCAATGTAGGATCCTTATTTTATTTCAGCCTGCTTGACTTACACTAAAATTTCAGTCCCCGTTTCCTATCTGGCCGAGTATGCATATACCAGAGTCACTGTATTAGGGTTTCCGAGCACCCTTCTTCACCTGCATTAGCATGTAGTAGATCCCGGCCATGCCGTGCGCCGCTCCAACATACTGCTTCCTGTGCCATTGGAACAGCAGGGGGCAGCGCTCGGCCTTCCTTTCTTCCCTCGACAGCGTCTTGCCTGACTCGATAATAGCGCTGACTACCTACGGAGGTGAGGAGACAGCGTTAGCCCAAAGAACTTAGGTGTATCCTGTTTTCGTCTAATTAACACTAACAATTCTATATAGATTTCTTAACCTAAAAATCCAGAAGCAGGCAGTAGGCACCACTGTTATCTTTAGTTTATAAATTAATAAATACAGGCAGAGAGAAATCAGAAGAGAAAAAGAAATTAGGAAGTCAAACCACAACGTTAAAAGTCCTCTGTATGAACAGTTTACTAGAATCTAGAAAAACTTCCTATAAAAACTATCCTAGACAACTTAGTTGCCTTGTAACTGCAATGTTTTCTCCAAAAGACTGGCAGTACATCTAGGAAAGGCTGGAGGAATTTAGCCTTATTTATGAAAGGCTAATGAAATGAGGTCTCTTGTGTCATGCAGATTTTAGTTAAATCAAAAGAATATCATATTTGTAATGACTATGTAGCAAAGACACAATTGTTCCCTCATATCCCTTCTCCCTCCACACTTTTGGTAACAATGCTCTAAGTTTTGGCTGGGCGTCTGGCCTCTCAGCTACAGAAAGACACAGTCCTTTGACTAAGTTCTGGAAGTAGGTTGTGAGCAGAAGTGAAGTAGACCACTTCTGGATCATGGCCTTAAAAAAAAAAAAAAAAAAGAAAAGAAAAAGGAAAAAAAAGGAGCTGCTTATCCTCTACTTCCTCCCCTGTCTTGAGCCTAGGGGTGCTCGATTAGCTCTGGGGATGATGAGGGCACGCCCCTAGGATATGGGAGAAGACAAGAGAAGAACCCAGATCCTTAGCCATAGTCACTGCGACTGCCTACCAGTTCAGATGCTTTAGGAAAGAGAAATAAAGATTCTATCTTTTTGAAGCTGCTGTTGTTTGGTACTAGTAAAAACAGGTAAATTAATAGGCCTAAGAGGAGGACAGATTAAAAAAAAAAAAAACATTCCTAGAAAGGAAAAAAAAGGAGCTATTTATTGCTTTTATGAGATGCCTTAAGAAATTACTCATACCCAGAAGAAGAGTCCAGCCCCTCACGTAGCCCTGTGCTAACAGACAGGTTGGGATGGTAGAGATGACAGGACGCCCACGGCTGACGGCAAGCCCACAGTACCTCTTTAATGGCTGACTCACACACGGTGCCCGGACCGATCTCCGTGTTCAGGTAGAGTAAGGCATACAGATAACCCGCCCGACCATAAAGCAGCTCATCGGGAAGCTCTGAATCTCGGCACACGATGGTTCTCTGGAGCTGCAAAAGTCTACCCAACAAGAAAAATTCTGTTTTCCCGGAGAATGTGTGAAATTCCTCTTTCTGAAACTGTTAGTAACCCTATCAGTTTAGAAATAACCTGTTACTTATTTTTAATTTAAAACTGATTCTAAGAAATACAAACAAACAAAACCCAAACAATAAAAACTTCTCCACTACACTAATTTCCCTCAGATAGCACATTAATAACAACACACCTTCCTGTTCAGAATATCTACCTTGATATCTAGTCTAACTAAACCTTGTAAGAGATGATACTCAATTTTGAAATAAGAATTAGAAGAAAATGATTTAAAATTTAAAAGAAAATTTAAAATACATTAAACTTAATTTATTTTTTAAATTTTTTTTGAAATTACACTTAATTTAAAAGAAATTAAAAGAAATAGTACTAAAATGTAGTCATTGTTTGGGAATTAGCTTGACTCATTCTATCTTTCAGCAAACATCAACTGACAACGTGTGCCAGACACTCCACCAGACCACGGGAGTAGGCCCTGATTTCTACCTCTTCGAAAAAGTATATAAACCAAAAGGTGCAATAAAAGTTTTATACTCTCTAACTGTTCCAAAACAAATGAACCTAAAAAATAACTTAGGATAGTGAATCTAAGGCACGGATATAAGCTAATTTTCATGCAGTGAAGGCAACCAGAAATTATTTAGGAAAAAGAGTAAAGAAACACGAAGAAACAGGTCTATTTCTCCCCAGATTAAGGCAGACACAAGCTTGGATAGAAAGGAGGCATATGATCTTCTCATTACGCTCAGCGTTAACATACAAACCTCCTTCACTTCTTGGAAAGATCTGTTGGCAACAGCAGACGAATTAAAAAATAATTTCCTTTTTGAATGTCTTTCTACCGTAAGACCTTGAATTGAGAATTTAGAGAAAATACTTCCAGTTTGAAAACTCACTTTGTGATGCATTCCTGGGACTCACAGTCGCTTCTGAGTTTGTGATACACCACAGCTCCTACAGCAAGGGGTCCGGCGTCTCCGCAGAGGAAAGTGACCCTGCGGCCATTCAGGTTCCGAAGTGTTCTCTTGACGTAATCCAGGGACCGGAGCAGGTGGGTCTGGTCACCCGTGACCCGATACAGCTGCAGGTACAAAAGGGCTATGCCTGGAAAATGCCCCCCCGGCCCCAAAGAAAAGCATCATTACCTTTCTTTTTCCACCTTCGGGACATTGTTTTATGATCACATGAAAAACTTACATAAACCCTAAGTTTCTGAAGGGGCATCATCAAACAAGCTACATCTGATACATCTTTGAAAAGCAGAGAGAAAGAAAAGCCCTCAGGGTAGAAAAAGCTTAAACCAAGTTGAAATCCATTATCTTGCTAATTGCTCTGTTACAGTGATTCAGTACGTCCTAGACAAGGTAAAACATTAAGACTTCCCACACATTCCCATTTTCTGTACGTTCATTTCAAGATTTTATTCCTTCTCCACTGTATTTTAAGCTAACTTGGATCCTTTTCTTTTTACTTCTCATATAATCATTTCCAAATTAAATCACTACTTTCTAAATTGTACACCCCTTTCTTTCTAATTTTTCTATTTCTCACAAGTTTTCAAAATTTTCTTTAGTGACCAAGCTATCCAAATGAACAACCAACCAGTGAGTCAACTCACTGTTTATGGGATAGCCATATGATGCAGAGTAAGGTAACAGACACAGAAGACAGAGTCTATCACCTATGCAACCTTCCTATCTTAAAGATTTTATTTATTTATTATTGAGGGAGAGAGCAGACTCCGAGCTGAGCGTGAGCCCCATGCAGGGCTCAATTTCACGACCCTGAGATCACGACCTGAGCTGAAACCAAGAGTCGGGTGCTCAACCCACTGAGCCACCCAGGTGCCCCGTAACCTTCCTATTTTAAAGAACAAATCCAGACACTTAAGTGAACCAGAAAGGGGTTTTTTTCTGAAAATCTACAGACGATGACCTACACAGCTTCTGAAAGAGGCCTGCTATTATTCCTGGACTCCAGTCACTATGATGGCTAAGTAAAAAAAAAAACAAAAAACAAACAACTGTATAAATATATACTTAATAAAATATATTACAGAGAAAGTATTGAAGAAAATGATATGATGGTGAAAAGGCCAAACAGAACATTTATTCATGTTTGAATTGGGATTCTCTATTATGTTCTTTGTCTAATATCCTACTCTCACTTCTATTATTTTTCATTTTGCTTTTTACTTTATGTTGTTTTAATTGTTTCACTTGTGTATACCTGACACACAATATTACAGCACCTTCACGTGTACAACACAGCACGGTTCACCATCTATGTTCTGCTAGGCACTGTGTTTTTAAATTTCTCTAAATAGGTAGGGTTTTTTTTGTCCTTTTATTCTCTATTTCAGAGTATCCTACTTCCTTTTCAAATGCTTAACCTCTCTCCCTCTACATATATTTGAAAAGTCCTTTTCTCATTATCCATTTCTTGAAAGTTGTTTAAGTCAGACAAATATAAAAGTACCGTATTTGTAAGCCTTGGAAAAGTATCCTTCCATAGGAATTATTTATAAGGTCCTGTATTTAAGTTGTTTTTGTATTGAAGAAATTGAAATTACAAACATAAAGAAAGCAAGCTAAAAGTACCTAGAAATTTCAAACATACTCATTTTAAAAGGTTTACAAATAAGTACTTCATGATTGACTCAGAAATCCTTAAAAAATAGAATGATGATGTGGTCAGCCTATGAACCCTAAAACCTATAGTTATATATGTATTCAATGCTTAAATATTTTAATTAATTAAATAATTAATTTTAGGGGGGGAGGGGCAGAGGGAGAATCTCAAGCAGGCTCCATGTCCAGCACAGGGCCCAATGTGGGGCTCACTCTCACAACCCTGAGATCATGACCTGAGCCAAAATCAAGACTGGGACGCTTAACTGACTGAGCAGCCCAGGCGCCCTATTTATTTTTTTAAATGTTAGCCAGGTCTTTTTTTTAATTAATTAATTTATTTTTAAGTAATCTCCACACCCAACGTGGGGCTCGGACTCTCAACCATGAGATCAAGAGTCGCATGCTCTTCCAACTGAGCCAGCCAGGCACCCCAGTGCTTAAATATTTTAAAGTAAACGACAGGCAAAATATTTTTTTAAAAAGTCATCCTAACATTCTGCCCTTGAATACTTCAATATGAATATCTAAAATATATAAAGCCAAAATAGCATTATAGCATTATAACTACCAAACTAATAATTAGTAAGTGAGACTGAGCTGTGGTATATTTTTTAGTAAATCTTTATGTCAGTTTTGGTACCAGTATCATCCTTGCTTCGTAAGATAATAGGAAGTATTCCTTATTTTCCTACCTCTGAAACAGTTTAAAAGTAGCAAAGAAAAAAAGTAACACTGAGATTTCCTGTTCTTTTTTTATTATTTTATTTTTTTAATTTTATTATTTTTAAATTCCAGTATAGTTAAGGTACAGTGGTATATTTGTTTCAGGTGTACAATATAGTGATTCAAGAATTCTATACGTTATTCAACACTCATCACAACAAGTGCACTCCTTAATCTCCATCGCCTGCTTCATCCACCCTCCCCTGCCCACTTCCCCCTGGTAACCTTCAGGACATTATATACCACATCTTCTTTATCCATTCATCCATCAGTTGATGGACATTTGGGCTCTTTCCATAGTTTGGCTATTATCAATAATGCTGCTATAAACATCAGGGTGCGTGTACCCCTTCAAATCTGTATTTTTGTATCCTTTGGATAAATACCTAGTAGTGCAATTGCTGGGTCGTAGGGTAGTTCTATTTTTAACTTTTTGAGGAACCTCCTAACTGTTCTCCAGATTGGCTGCACCAGTTTGCATTCCCACCAGCAGTGCAGAGGGTTCCCCTTTCTCCATATCCTTGCCAACATCTGTTGTTATCTGAGTTGTTCATTTCAGCCATTCTGACAGGTGTGAGGTGGTATCTTATTGTGGTTTTGATTTGTATTTCCCTGATGCCAAGTGATGTTGAACATTTTGTCATGTGTCTGTTGGCCATTTGTATGTCTTCTTTGGAGAAATGTCTCTTCATGTCTTCTGACCATTTTTAATTGGACAATTTGTTTATCTGGTGTTGAGTTGTGTAAATTCTTTTTTTTTTTAATATTTTATTTATTTATTTGACAGAGAGAGCACAAGCAGGGGGAGCAGCAGAGGAAGAGGGAGAAGCAGGCTCCCCATCAAGCAGGGAGCCCAATGCGGGGCTCGATCCCAGGACCCTGGGATCATGACCTGAGCCAAAGGCAGACGCTTCACTGACTGAGCCCCTCAGGTGCCATGAGTTGTGTAAATTCTTGACATATTTTGGATACTATCCCTTTATCAGATAAGTCATTTGCAAATATCTCCCATTCAGTACGTTGTCTTTTGGTTTTGTTGACTGTTTCCTTTGCTGTGTAGAAGCTTTTTATTTTGATGTAGTCCCACAAAAAGAGTAGCACTGGGATATCCTGTTCTTTGAAAGAAACTGTCTCTTAGTTTATTGTTTGTTTCCCCCTAGTTTTATTAAGGTATAAGTGACAAAACTGTATATGTAAGTGTACAACAGAGTGCTTTGATACATTTATGCATTGTGAAAATATTACCACAATCAGGTTAACAAATCCATTACCTCACATACCATTTATTTAATGTGTGTGATGAGAACACTTAAGATCTACTCTCTTAGCAAATTACAAGCATACAATCCAGCATTATAAACTATAGTCACAATGCTGTACATTAGATCTAAGAAACTGGTATATCTTGTAACTGAAGGTTTGTACTCTTTGACCACCATCTCTCCCATTTTTCCCACCCCGCAACCTGTGGTAATCACCATTCAACTCTGTTTCTGTGAGTTCATTTGTTTTAAGAATTCATATATATGTGAGATCATGGTTCTGTCTGGTTTATTTCACTTAGCATAATGTCCTCTAGGACCATCCATGTTGTCACCAATGACAGGATTGTGTTCTTTCTCGTGGCTGACTAATGTTTCATTACATCCACCCAGATGTAGGTATAGACACAGATGTACATGTACATGTAAATATAGATAGAAATAGATAAAAATACCACAACTTCTTTATCCATTCAACCACTGGTGGATACTAAGGTTGTTTCCATGTTTTGGCTATTGTGAATGATGCAATGAACACAGGGGTGCATGTATCTTTTCGAGTTAAGTTTTCTCCCTTTGGAAGAATACCCAGAAGTAGAATTGCTGGATTATCTGGTAGTTCTGTTTTTAATTTTTTACATTTACATTCTCCCCAAAAGTGTACTAGGGTTCCCCTTTCTCCACATCCTTGCCAACATTTGTCATCTCTTCTATCTTTAATAAAAGCCATCTTAACAGGTGTGAGGTAATATCTCATTATGGTCTTGATTTGCCTTCTTTGGTCCTTGGCCCATTTTTTAAATTGGATGATGATGATGATGATGATGATCATTTTTACTATTGAGTTGTATAGATTTTTTGTATATTTTGGATACCGACCCTTTAGCATAAATATGGTTTGCAAATATTTTCTCCCGTTCTGTGAGCTACCTTTTTTATTAATTGCTTCCCTTGCTATGCAGAACTTTTTAGTTTGATGTAGTCCCCCTTGTTTATTTTTTCTTTTGTTGCCTAAGCTTTGGGTATACAAATAACCATTGCCCAGACCTGTGTCAAGGAGCTTTACCCCTATGTATTCTCCTTAGAGTTCCATGGTTTCAGGCATTACATTTAAAGTCTCTAATCAATTTTGGGTTAATTTTTGAGAGTGGTATAAGATAGGGGTCGAGTTTCATTCTTTTGCATATGACTCTCCAGTTTTCCCAATATGATTTATTGAAGAGATGATTTTTCTCCACTGTGTGTTCTTGTTCCCTTGGTCAAGGATTATTAACCATTTATGGTAGGTTTATTTCTGGGCTCTCTATTCTGTCCCATTCTGCTATGTGTCTGTTTTCATGCCAGTACCATATTGTTTTGATTACTATACCTCTACAATATATTCTGAGATCAGAAGTGTGATACCTCCAGCTTTGTTCTTTCTAAAGACTGCTATTGCTATTCTGGTTGTTTCGTAGTTCCATGCAAATTTTAGGTTTTTTTTTTTTTTTTTTTACATAATTATCTATAGATCTCTTTGGGAAGTATGAATATTTTAACAACATTTCATATTCAATATTCATAACAACATAACAATATTTAACAACATTAATACTTCCAATCCACAACAATGGGATATTGTTCCATTTATCTGCATCTTCTTCAATTCTTTTATCAATGTCTTATAATTTTCAGCATATAGATCTTTCACCTCCTTGATTAAATTTATTCCTAAGGACTTTTCTTTGATGCTATTATAAATGGAATTGTTTTCTTAATTTCTTTCTCCAATAGTTTACTGTTAGTCTATAGAAACACAACTGATTTTTGTATATTAATTTTGTACTGAATTTGTTCATCAGTTTTAACAATTTTTTGGCAGGATCTTTAGGGTTTTCTGTATACAAGATCGTGTCACCTGCAAACAGAAACAATTGCACTTTTTCTTTCTGATCTGGATAGCTTTTATTTCTTTTTCTTCCCTAACTGCTCTGGGTACATGTATATATTTGTTATTTCCTCTTGATGAACTAACTCCTTTATCATTACATAATAACCGTCTTTGTCTCTTGTTAAAGTTTTGAAGTTGAAGTGTATTTCTTCATAAGTATATCCACCCCTGCTCTATTTTGGTTTTCATTTGCATCAAATGTTATTTTTTCCATCTCTTCACTTTCAGCTCTTTCACTTTCAGCAGTCCATTAAAGCTGACATGAGTCTCTTGTAAGCAGCATATAGTTAGGTCTTGTTTTTTTATCCATTCAATCACTATATTTCTTTTGGTTTGATAATCCATTTAAATTTAAAGTACTTACTAATATGTAAGGTCTTACACATGTCATCTTATTCATATTCTGGCTGTTTTATATTTTCTTTCTAGTCCTCTTTTGCTGTCTTCCCTTGTAATCTGATGATTTTCTGTATTGGTACACTTTGGTTCCTTTTTAAAAATTGCTTGAATACTACTATAAGTTTTTCCCTTGTGGTTTATATAACATATAACATTCTATTTTAAGCTGATAAGTTAACTCTGACCTCATACAAAAACTCTACTCCCTTCAACATTTTGTTTCTAATGTCACAATTTACATATTCTATATTGTATATCCATTTAAAAATGTCATAGCTATAGTTATTAATATTTTTGTCCTTTAACTTTTGTGGTAAAGTGATCTACATTATTACAGTGCCTGAATTTGACTATACACTTGCTTTATCAGTGTTTTATATTTTCACATTTGCATCCTTTCATTTCAGCGTAAAGAACTAATTTCAGCATTTCCTGGAAGGCAGGTCTTGTGGTAATGAACTCCCTCAGCTTTTGTTTGTCTGTGGAAGTCCTTGTCTCTCCTTCATTTTGGAAGGACAGCTTTGCTGGGTATAGTATTTTTACTTGGTATATTTTTCCTTTAAGGACTGAATATATCAACCTACTCTCCTCCCAGCCTATAAGGTTTTCCTGAGAAATCCACTGATAGATTGATGGGTGTTCCTTTGACATAGGAGTTTTTTGTCTCTTGCTGCTTTCAAAATTATAAAATTATCCATGTCTTTGATTTTAGACATTTTATTATAATGTGTCTCAGTGAAGTACTCTTTGGGTTGAAAATATATGGGGAATTATAGGCTTCATGAACTTTGATGCTCATTTCTCTCCCCAGATTTGGAAAACTATCAGCCATTATTTCTTTAAATAAGCTTTCTGTCCTTTTCTCCCTCTTTGTCCTTCTGTGACTCCTCTAATGCATATGCATTGTTTCACTTGATGATATCCCATAATTCACATAGGCTTTCTTCACTTTTTCTTCATTCTTTTTACTTTTTTCTCCTCTGACTTTATAATTATAAATTACGTGTCTTCAAGTTCACAGAGTCTTTTGTTCTGTTTCTTTCTACTGCTGATGCTTTCTATTGCATTATTTTCATTTCATTCATTGTATTCTTCAGCTCCCCAATTCCTCTTTGGTTCTTTTTTTTGTTCTTATGATTTCCATCTCTCTGTTAAACTTCTTGTTTTACATATTGTTTTCCTGATTTCGCTGAGGTGTCTTTCTGTGTTTTCTGGAAGCTCACTTCTTCAAAACAACTAATTTGAATTCTTTCTCAAGCAAATTGTAGATCTCCATTTCTTTTGGAGTAGTTACTAGAAAATTATTTTGTTCCTTTACTGGTATTATTTCTTTGATTTTTCATGTTTCTTTAAGCCTTACATTGTCGTCTTAGCATTTGAAGAACTACTCACCTCCTCCAGTCTTTACTAACTGCCTTCAGGGGGAAAAAATGCCTTCTGTCAGCCCTGCTAGGGATTCTGAGGCTTTATCATACCTTTTCTATGAATATGCCTACTCCAAATTTCTTGTCCCCTCTTAGGAGTGAATTCTTATGATTGTATGCCTTCTCCTAATTCCACAAAGCCAGGCTACATGCTGAGTCTCCTGTTTGCTTTCCCTACAGCAGTGCTAAATGCCCAAGTTTGTATGTTCTCTTTCACTTCTACAGGGTTGAGCTGTCTTTCTACTTATTCTAACTGTCCACAAAGACTTGTACTCTGCAGGTATAGGGTGGAGCACCATGTGGGTAAGGAGAATGAAATGTCAGAGATGCCCATGGGTCAGATGGGGGGATTCACAGGCCAAGTATTCCCATCAGCTAGTGGCCAGGCTTCCTAATGGAGTGTGTGATTAGTAAGATCTGTGTTCCTTGTTGCGTTCTGAACACTGGCTGTTATGCTCCCAGTCTCCCTGCCCCTCAGTCATGTAGATCACCCCTGTATTCTGAAAGAGTGAGAGAGAAGTGAGTGTCTTTGACAGCATCCTTTGTAGCTGGGGAAATAGGAAACTCACTCACATGCTCTCACTTTCCCCTGTGGGAGAAACTGCAGGCTGAGTTCGTCTTTTTGCACTGAGCTGTGCCACCTTGGAGATGGGGTGACATAGGAAAAGTGAAACTGTTCTGCTTACTCTCTTCAGTGTTCCCAATCTCAAGATTTTTTTGTCCTCACAGTGGTGTGCTTGGAAGTTCTCTACTGGATTCCTGGGTCCCACAAAGGTACTCTCACCTGTGCGTGATTGCCACAATCAGTGTTCTTTGGGGGAAAGATGGTAGAAAACTCCTGTTCCACCAATTTGCTGATGCTATTCTCCTTGGATTTCCTGTTCTTTCAAGGTTTGGTAAAATTTCCCAGTGAAATTTTGGGGGTAGATCTTGAACAACATTCTCAAGTTTTTATTTGGAAGTTTGTCTATTTAGATGTTACATCTCTCCTGGGGTGAGGTTTGGTAGATTATGTATTCACAGAGAATTATCCATTTCATTTACATTGTGAAATAAATTTATACACAGTGAAAAGGAGTGTGGCTTCTAAAATTTCCTGTTTCAATGGTTTCTCCACCTCATTTATAATGTTTCTGTACCTTCTTCCCCTATCTGCAAACTCCTGTTTGAATCTTAATTATATAATTAAAAGTAATTAATGTCACTACAAGCTTATGCCTACGTTCCCTCAATCATACCTTGGCTATGGTCCTCTACTACAGGGTTGGCCACCCCCACCCCCCTTTTTTGTAAAGGGCCAGAGAGCAACTTTATGTTACTCTTTAACGTCCCCATTCAGTCTCATTGCATACTCTTCTGCTTATCTCAAAATTCTTTAGAATAAAAAAAAAAGAATATAAATATATACTAGCAATAAGTGAAAGCTCTGTGCTGCACATTGTCATCAGGAATTGGTATTGTCAGTGTTTTGGAGTTTGTCAATTCCCTAATAACATACGATGTCGAACATCTTTTCATATACTTACTTCACATCTGTATTATCTTTTTTGGTGAGGGCCTTTTAGATATGTTGTGCATTTTGTAGTTTACCTCACACAAACTTTGTACATATTTTGTTACATTTATACCTAACCATTTCATTTGGGGTGGACGACTAATATGAATGGTACTATGTTTTTTTTTTTAATGGACTGCTTCATGAATGTGTATGTCATCCCTGTGCAGGGGCCATGCTAATCTTCTCTGTATCGTTCCAACTTTAGTATATGTGCTGCCAAAATGATCACAAATGGCACTGTTTTTAATTTCAAATTCCACTTACTCATTGCATTTACATAGGAAAGTGACTCACTTTTCTATATTAACCTCATATCCTGTAACCTTGCAGTAACTGCTTGATTTTTTTTTTTTTTTGTTATTTCTGATTTTCTACATAGAATGATCATGTCATCTGCAAAGACAGTTTTATTTCTTCCTTCCCAATTTGTATACCTTTTTATTTCTTTCTACAGTCTTATTGCATTAGTTAGAACTTCTGGTACAATGATGAAAGCGGTTGTGAGAGAGAACCTTCTTGTCTTGTTGCTGACCTTAGCAGGAAAGCTTCAAGTGTCTTATCATTAAATATGATGTTAGTTTTAGGCTCTTTTGTGGATGTTCTTCACTAAATAGAAGAACTATTCCTAAGTTTCCAGAGATTTTCTGTCAAGAATAGGCGGTAGATTTTGTCAAATGTTTTTCTGCATTTATTGATAAGATGATGTGATTTTTCTTATTTAATCCCACTCCACTCTCATATCACACTGTATCATTTCAAGGATAGAGCCAGCACCTCATAATAACAAAATATTCCTAATTCCTCCCTCTCGTCCCTTGTATCTTGATGTCATTCAATTTACTTATATGTATTACACACATTTAAGCATATACAAGTATCATATAAACATGCATGATTGAATAATGTTATTATTTTGAACAAATATTTTACACAAATGTTATTTTGAACATATAGTTTGACCCATTAGAGTAATTAAGAATAAAAAAATAAAAATTATTATTCCACTTTCACCTATTCATTCTCTGATGTTCTTTTCTTTATGTAGATCCAAGTTTCTGACCTATATCATTTTCCTTCTCAAAATAACTTGTTTCAACATTCTTGCAGGTAGGTCTACTGGCAATAAATTCCCTTAATTTTTGTTTGAAGTTTTTATTTCTCACTAACTTTTTAAGGCTAACTGAGCAAGTTACAGAATTCTAGGACCCTGATTCTTTCCTCTCAGTATTTTAAATACTTCACTCCACCCTCATCTTGCTTATATGGTTGCTGAAAAGAAGTCTGGTGTAATTCTTATTTTTGCTCTGCTATAAAGTAGGACATTTTTTTTCCTTCTGTCTTTCAAGATTATTTATTTATGGTTTTATGAAGTTTGAGTATAATATGCCTACGTGAAGTTTTTTATTTTTGGTCTACCTGTGGAGGTTTTTTTTTGGTTGGAGGGCATCTATCCTATTTGGTGTTCTCTGAGCTTCCTGGATTTATGGTTTGGTGTCTGATGTTAATTTCTAGAAATTGTCAGTCACTATTGCTTTAAATATTGCTCCTGTTTTTTTCTCTGTTCCTTCTCCTTCTGATATTCCCATTTCATATATGTTATGCCTTTTGTCATTGTCCCACAGTACCTGAATATTCTCTACTGGGTATTTTTTAGACTTTTTTTCAATTTCATTTTCAGTTTTGGAAGTTTCTATGTCATTCTCAAGGTCACTAATTCTTTCCTTAATTGTGTTTTGTCTATAATAAACCTATCAAAGGAATTCTTCATTTCTGTTATAGTACATTTGATTTCTAAGCATTTCTGTTTTATTCTTTCTTAGAATTCCCATCTCTCCTGGGGTTTCAAAGATGACACTGGAGTAGGCAGACCCTAGACTTGCCTCATCTGAAAAATACAACTAGGTAACTATGGAATCATCCTGAATACATCAGAAATCAACCTGAAGACTGAAGGAACAAACTCCAAAACTAAGAGAAGAAAAGAGGCCACACTGAAGAGGTAGGAAGTGCAGAGACATGGTTTAGGGGAGAAAAGGATCACGAGTGTTGTGGGAGGGAGGGAGCAGAGGTGGTAGAGAAGGGCAAGAGAGAGGAGCACACAGGGGGACGCACAAAAAACATTTCCCCAAAGCCACTGACTTGGAAAATGAAAGGGGCTAAATTTCGTTAAGTTCTTGCAACCAGTGGGGCTTAAAACCTGTTGTTTTAAAGGTCAGCAGACTTGGCTGCAATAGAGTAAGGCAAGCAAACAACCTGAGGGGCAGATAGCATGGAAACAGGGATCTGAAGAGTGTCTGGGGCACACAGTGGAGACATTATTTGCTCTTCTTGGAACATGTCCCTGAAGAGCTGTATTTAAGTGGATGCCTCTCCAGGAACAAAGGAGCTAGCTGGCGCCATTTCTCTCTCCTGACCCGAAGCATAAAGAGAGTCACTTGCAGGAAGCAGTGCAGTGCAAACACTGGCTGCCTAACTTTTTGCACCAAGAAGCCCTACCCCTCTGTGCTCTGGTGAGACTGCCTTCCAGTCACACTTCCTTCAGTCCCAGTGCAGAGGGTCCTTCCTCCAAAGACCAGCACAAACTCATGCCCACATCACGTCTCCCAAACAGGGAGTTCCGCAGGGCCTCAGCTGCAGTGGAGGTGGTGACAGGTCTCATTTCAAAAGCAGAAGAGCACACCTAGTTAAAACTTGCCACATTCAGGCCAGGCACCAAACACTGCCCACAGAAGGCAGGACAGCCTCTGCAAACGACTGGTCTGAAGGACAGAGAAGCCAAAAACATCAGTACAGTGCAAGCAGCACACACCAGAGACACTCCCTGAAGCGCCAGGCCTTGGGCACTGCATGAACACTTTTCATAAGGCCATTACATTTAGGAACATGAAACATAACTGGCTTTTCTAACACACAGAAGAAGGCAGAGATTTAGACAAAATGCGAAGACAGAAGAATTTGTCACAAATGAACAAGATAAGGCCATGACCAGAGATCTAAGTGAAACAGACATAAGTAACATGCCTGATGGAGCATTTAAAGCAATGATCATAAGGATACTTACTGGGCTTGGGGCAAAGCACAAAAGACATCAGTGAGATCCTTACCATAGAGATAAAAGTTAAAAAAGAATCAATCAGAGATGAAGAGTGCAATAAAAGAGATCAGAAACACAACTGAGAAATAAACAGCAGGCTGAAAGAAGTAGAGGAACAAACTAATGACCCCGAAGACAATGTAATGGAAAGAATTGAAGCTGAATGAAAGAGAAAAAGGAGAATTATGCAACATGAGAATAGATTTAGGGAACTCAGTAACTCCATCAAATGTAGTAATATCTTTATTATAGGAGTCCCAGAAGAAGAAGAGAGAGAAAAGGGGGAAGAAAATTTATTTGAAGAAATAATAGCTGAAAACGTCCCTAAATTGGGGTAGAAAACAGAAAGCTAGATACAGGAGGCACAGAGAACCCTGAGCAAAATCAACAAAAGAAGGTCAGTACCAAGACATACTGTAATTATATTTGCAAAACATATTGATAAAGAAAAAAATCTTAAAAGCAGCAAGACAAAAAAAGTCTTTAACTTACAAGGGAAACCCCATAAGACTAGCAGGAGATTTTTTTTCAATAGAAACATGGCAAGCCAGATGGGAGTGGAATGATATATTCAACATGCTGAATGGGAAAAGTATGCAGCCAGGAATACTCTATCCAGCAAAGCTATCATTCAGACTAGGAGGAGTGATAGAGTTTTCCAGACAAACAAAAACTAAAACCACTAAACCAGCCCTGCAAGAAACATTAAAGGGGACTCTCTGAGTGGAAAGGAGAGACGAAAATTGAAAAACACAAGAAAACATCAGAAAAAAAGTCTCTAGAAAGAATGACAAAACAAGTAATAAAATAGCACTAAATACATTATCTATCAATAATTATTCTGAATATTTGTAAATGGACTAAATGCTCCAATCCACAGACAAAGAGTAACAGAATGCATTAAAAAAAAAAAAAAGACTCATCATATGCTGCCTACAAAAGACTAACTTTATTTCATTTAAATTCAAGTAGCCAACATATAGTACATCATTAGCTGTTGATGTAGTGTTCAATGATTCATTACCTGTGTGTAACACCCAGTGCTCATCACATCATGTGCCCTCCTTAATGCCCGTCCCCCAGTTACCCCATCCCTCCGCCCAACCTCCCTTTCCACAACCCTCAGTTTGTTTCCTGGAGTCCAGAGTCTCTCATGGTTTGTCTCCCTCTCTGATTTCTTCCCATTCAGTTTTCCCTCCCTTCCCCTATGATCCTCTGCACTAATTCTTATATTCCACACATAAGGAAAACCATATGATAATTGAAAAGACTCACTTTAGACCTAAAGTCACACGGACATTGAAAGTGAAGGGACAGAAAGTGAAGGGACGGAGAAATATTTATAATGCAAACAGATGACAAAAGAATGCCAGAGTTAGCAATACTTATATCAGACAAACTAGATTTTAAACCAAAGACTGTAATAAGAGACAAAGAAGGACACTATAGGGTAAGACTTAAGGTGGCAAAGGATTAGGGGGACCCTAAGCTTGTGTCGTCCCTCAAACACAGCTAGATATTTATCAAATCATTCTGAACACCCAAGAAATCAGTCAGAAGTCTGAGAGAACAAAAACTGCAAGTCTACAAGTAGAAAAGTGACCTCTTTTGGAAGTTAGGAGGTGCGGAGAGTTGAATTGGGAGAGATACAGCTATGGATACAGTGGCAGGGAGGAAGCTTACTTACAGAAGTTACCACAAAGTATTATAAGCAAAATCTGAACTTTTAGAAGTCTGCTACAGTGGGGAACATGCCAGGCTTAAAGGTGCTCAGGTGTGAAGTGGGGCAGAATCCCAGGTGTGACACCGTGGTCCGAGGATCCCTTGGTTTGCAAGAATGGGTGGCGCCTAAGTGCTGCACTGTTCCCAGGCACTGGAGTATGGAAGCCAGCTGAGAACAGCGAGTGTTGGTGCCGGCCTTCTGCTCTGTTTGGACATAAATTTAGAAAGGCTGGGTGGTTGTGTGACCACTTTCCTGGCATGGCCCAGCAAATGGCAAAAGCATGGTGAGACCCTCCCCTGGAGGAACAGTATGGATCTGCGCTAGAGAAGTTGATAAAATTTGGAGTTTTGAAACTCAGTTTTGCACCTGAGATAAAAAACCTCAGACACAGGCAAGGTGAATGTAGGGTTCTGATGAAAACAGGGGACACAAGAGTGATTGACTGTTCTTCTGTGAGGGCTCACTGAAGAGTGTGGGCATGAACTTTCACCTCCCAGGCTAGATAGTGGGATACTGCCATATTCATCCTACCCATCAGTGCTGAAAGCCTTCAGGGAGGAAAACAGCACCACCTAGTGGAGGCTGGAGCTGTTTACACCAAGCCCTGCACCCCTGTGCCCTGGAAGTGCATTTCCACTGAAACAAGTCAGCCTGAGATCTCCTCCAGAAGACCAGCATGAACAACTTGCTAGCACTAAGCTTCCTGATCATAGAGTGCTGCAAAGCTTGAGCTCTAGGGGTAAATAGGATCGAACTGCCTTTTTACTTTTATTACTTATTTTATTATTATTTTCCAATTATTTTCTTATTTTTTGATTCCTTCGTTTTTAATATTAATTTTAAATTTACTTATATGGATATACTTTATGCATATATTTTTTATTTTTTGTTTACTTTTATATTATATTATTTTATTTATTTTATGTTGGGATCTAGATCTTTTTAACAAGCAGACCAAAACACCCAGGATCTAGTTGCTTTGTTTCTGTTCTGTTATATTTTTCTTTATCTTTTATGGTTTTTTTCCCTTTCTTTCTTCTTTTCTAGACCAAAATGATGAGATGGAGAAATTCACCCCAAAAGAAAGGAAGTACAACTCATGGACAGAGATTTAATCAATACAGATACAATGTGTCTGAACTAGAATTTAAAGCAATGATTATTAGGAGACTAGCTGGGCTTGAAAAAAAGCATAGAAGACACCAGACAATCACTTACTGCATAGATTAAAAAAAAACTAAAATCTAGTCAGGCCAAAATTAAAAATGCTACAACCAAGACACAATCCCAAATGGAAGTCATAAAAACAAGGATGGATGAAGCAGAGGAGCAAATTAGTGATACTGAAGATAAAACTATCAAAAACAATGAATCTGAAAAAAAAAAGAGGGAAAGAAAGGTAATGGACCACAAAGACAGACTTAGGGAACTCAGCAATTTACAAAAATATAATAATATTCGTATCATAGGAGTCCCAGAAGATGAAGAGAGAGAAAAAGGGGCAGATGGTTTATTCAAACAAATGATAGCTGAAACTTCCCTAATCTGGGGAAGGACACGACATCAAAATCCAGGAAGCACAGAAAACACCCATGAAATTCAACAGAAGCTGACCATCGCCAAGCCATATCACAGTGAAAATCACAAAATACACAAACAAGGAAAGAATCCTGAAAGCAGCAAGGGAAAAAAAGTTCTTAACCTAAAAGGGAAGACACATCAGGTTCACAGCAGATCTGTCCACTGAAACCTGGCAGGCCAGAAAGCATTGGAAGGAAATATACAACGTGCTGAAGGAAAAAACCTGCACCCAAGAATTCTTTATGCAGCAAGACTGTCATTCAGAATAGGAGAGACAAAGACTTTCCCAGAAAAACAAAAACTAAAGGAGTTCGTGACGACTAAACCAGCTCTGAAAGAAATATTACAGGGGAATCTTTTGAGGGTGGGGGGGCGGGGGAGACCAAAAGCAACAAAGACTAGAAAGGACCAGAGAACATCACCAGAAACACCAACTCCATAGGTAAAAAAATGGCACTAAATTCATCTTTCAATAATCACTCTGAATGTAAATGGACTATAAATGCTCCAATCAAAAGACATAGGGTGTGGGAATGGATTAAAAAAAAACAAGATCTATCTATAAGCTGCCTACAAGAGACTCATTTTAGACCTAAAGACACCTGCAGATGGAAAGTGAGAAATGAAAAACCATGTATCATGCTAATGGGCATCAAAAGAAAGCTGGGAGTAGCCACACTTATATCAGACAAAATCGACTTTAAAATAAAAACTGTAACAAGAGATGAAGGGCACTATATCATAATGAAGGGATCTATATCCATCAAGAAGATCTAACAATTATAAATATTTATGCCCCCAACTTGGAACACCCAAATATGTAAAACAATTAATAATAAACATAAAGAAACTCATTGATAACAATACAATAAAAGAAGGAGACTTTTAACACCCCACTTACAGCAACGGACACCTCATCTAAGCAGAAAATCAACAAAGAAACAATGGCTTTGAATAACACGCTGGATCAGATGAACTTAATAGATATTTTCAGAACATTTCATCCTAAAGCAGCAGAATACACATTCTTTGAGTTTACATGGAACATTCTCCAGAATAGATCATATACAGGGTCACAAATCAACCCTCAACAAGTACAAAAAGATTGAGATCATATCATGCATATTTTCAGACCACAATGCTATGAAACTGGAAGTCAATCACAAGAAAAAAAATTGGAAAGACCACAAATACATGGAGGTTAAAGAACATCCCAGTAAAAAATGAATGGCTTAACCAGGATATTAAAGAAAGAATAAAAAAATATATATGGAAGCAAATGAAAATGAAAAGACAACATTCAAAAACCTTTGGGATGCAGCAAAGACTAAGAGAGAAGTATACTGCAATACAGGCATACCTCAAGAAGCAAGAAAAGTCTCAAATATACACAAAAAAACCTTACACTTAAAGGAACTAGAAAAGGAATAGCAAATAAAGCCTAAAGCCAGCAGAAGAAGGGAAATAATAAACATGAGTGCAGAAATAAATGATACAGAAACAACAACAAAAAAAATCAGTAGAACAATTTAACAAAACTAAGAGCTGGTTCCTCGAGAGAATTAATAAAATTGATAAACCCCTAGCCAGACTTATCAGAAAGAAAAGAGAAAGGACCCAAATACATAAAATCATGAATGAAAGCAGAGAGATCATAACTAACAACACAGAAATACAAACAACTATAAGAGAATACTATGAAAAATCATATGCCAACTAGGCAACCTGGAAGAAATGGACAAAGTACTAGAAACCTACAAACTACCAAATCTAAAACAGGAAGAAATAGAAAATTTGAACGGACCAATAACCAGCAAAGAAACTGAATCAGTCATCAAAAATCTCCCAACACACAAAAGTCTTGGGCCAGACAGATTCCCAGGGGAATTCTACCAAACATTTAAATGTGAATACTCAAACTGTTCCTAAAAACAGAAATGGAAAGAAAAGTTCCATTCATTCTATGAAGCCAGCACTACCTTGATCCCAAAACCAGACAAAGACACTAAAAAGAATTACAGACCAGTATTCCTGATGAACATGGATACAGAAATTCTCAACAAGATACTAGCAAATCAAATCCAACAGTACATTAAAAGAATTATTCACCAAGATCAAGTGGGATTTATTCCTGGGCTGCAGAGGTGGTTCAATATTCACAAATCAGTCAACACGATACACCTCATTAATAAAAGGATGAGAACCATGTGATCCTGTCAATAGATGCAGAAGAAGCATTTGACAAAATGCAGCATCCATTCTGGATAAAAACCCTCAACAAAGTAGGGATAGATGGAACATACCCCACCATCATAAAGGCCATATATGAAAGACCTACGGCTAATACTATCCTCAGTGGGGAAAAACTGACAGCTTTTCCCCTACTGTCAGGAATAAGAGAGGGATTTCCACTGTCCCCATTACTATTTAACATAGGACTGGCAATCTAAGCCTCAGCAATCAGAAAACAAAAATAAAAAGCATCCAAATTGCAAGGAAAAAGTCTAATTTTCACTCTTTGCAGATGACATAGAGAAAATCTATGTAGAAAATCCAAAAGATGGGGAACCTGGGTGGCTCAGTTGGTTAAGTGTCTGCCTTCAACTTGGGTCATGATCCTGGAGTCCTGGGATCGAGCCCCATGTCGGGCTCCCTGCTCAGCGGAGAGTCTGCTTCTCCCTCTCATTCTGTGCACAGACTTGCTCTCTCTCTCTCTCTCTCAAATAAAGTCTTAAAAAAAAAAGAAAAAGAAAATCTGAAAGACTCCACCAAAAAATCGCTAGAACTAATACGTGCATTCATCAATATTGCAGAATATAAAATCAATGTGCACAAATCTATTGCATTTCTATACACCAATATCAAAGCAGCAGAAAAAGAAATCAGGGAATCGATCCCATGTGTAATTGCCCGCCCCCCCAAATAAGATACCTAGGAATAAACCTAAGTAAAGTGATAAAAAATTTGTATTCTGAAAACTATAGATCACTTATGAAATAAATTGAAAAGGATACAAAGAAATGGAAAGCTTTCCATGCTCAGGGACTGGAAGAACAAACATTGTTAAAATGTCTATGCTACCCAAAGCAATCTACATAGCACCAGCATTTTTCACAGAGCTAGAATAAGCAATATTAAAATGTGTATGGAACCAGAAAAGACCCCAAAGAGCCAAAGCAATTCTGATAAAGAAAAACAAAACTGGAGGTATCACTTATTCCAGATTTCAAGCTATTTTACAAAGCTGCAATCATGAAGACAATATGGTACTGGCACAAAATCAGACACATAGATCAATGGGACAGAATAGAGAAACCAGAAATGAACCCACAGCTATACGGTCATAGACTAATCTTTGCCAAAGCAGGAAAGAAGATCCAATGGGAAAAATTCTGTTCAACAAATGGTGTTGGGAAAACTGGACAGCCACATTCAGAGGAACGAAACTGGACCACTTTCTTACACCATACACAAAAATAAATTAAAAATGGATGGAACACCTAAATGTGAGACAGGAAATCATCAAAAACCTAGAGGAAAGCACAGGCAGAAACCTCTTTGAGCTCAGCCATAGCAACTTATTAGACACGTTGCCGGAGGCAAGGGAAACAAAAGCAAAAATGAATAATAGGATTCATCAAGATATAACCTTCTGCACAGCAAAGGAAACAATCAACAAAATTAAAAGGCAGCTGGCGGAATGGGAGAAGATATTTGCAAATAATATATCTGATAAAGCGTTAGTATCCAAAATCTATAAAGAGCTTATCAAACTCAACACCCAAAAAACAAATATTCCAGTTAAGAAATAGGGAGAAGACAGGGTGCCTGGGTGGCACATTCACTTAAGTGTCCAACTTTCAGTTTTGGCTCAGGTTGTGGTCTCAGGGTTGTGAGATCAAGCCCCGCTTCAGGCTCTGTGTTCAGCTTGGATTCTGCTTCGGATTCTCTCTCCCTCTGCCCCTCCTGCTCCTGCTCTCTCTCTAAATAAAAAAAAAGGAAAGAAGAAAAGAAAAGAAAGAAAAAGAAAAAGAAATGGGCAGAAGACATGAACAGACACTTTTCCAAAGAAGACATCCAGATGGCTTACAGACATATGAAAAGATGCTCAACATCGCTCATCATCAGGGAACTACAAATCAAAACTACCTCACACCTGTCAGAATGACTAAAATTAACCATACAGGAAACAACAAATGTTGGTGAGAATGCGGAGAAAGGGGAACCCTCTTGCACTGTTGGTGGGAATGCAAACTGGCACAGCCAATCTGAACAGTTTGGAGGTTCCTCAAAAGTTAAAAATAGAAGTACCCCTACGAGGCAGTAATTGTACTACTAGGTATTTACCCAAAGGATACAAAAATACAGATTCGAAAGGGCACATGCACCCCAATATTTATGGCAGCATTATCAACAATAGCCAAACTATGGAAAGAGCCCAAATGTCCATCATTTGATGAATGGATAAAGAAGATGTGAGTTATATGTAAAATGGAAAAAAATATTATTCAGCCATCAAAAAGAATGAAATCTTGTCATTGGCAACAATGTGGATGGAGCTACAGTGTATTATTCTACGTAAAATAGGTCAGAGAAAGACAAATACCATATGATCTCACTCATATATGGAATTCAAGTAAGAAAACATAAACATATGGGACAGGGTAAGAAAAAAAGGTGAGAGCGAAACAAGTCATAAATGACTCTTAACAATAGAGAACAAACTGAGGGTTGATGGAGGAACGAGGGCAGGATGGGCTAGACGGGTGATGGAGATTAAAGAAGGCAATTGTTGTGATGATCACTGGTTGTTGTATGAAAGTGACTGAATCAGTGAATTCTACTCCATAAACCAATATTGCACTGTATGTTCACTAAGATTGAAATTGGAAAAAAAAAAAAAAAAGAAGGGGACTATATAATCATAAAGGGGATAATCCAATAAGAAGATATAATAATTGTAAATATTTATACACCCAATATGGGAGCACCCAAATATATAAAACAATTTTTCACGTATTAGATCACACAACAGGCTTCAACAAACACAAAAAGACTGAAGTCATACCATGCCCCTTTTCTGACCACAACACTATGACACTAGAAGTGAACAAGAAGAAAAAATCTTGAATGACCATAAATACACAGAGGTTAAACAACATGCTACTAAGCAATGAATGAGTGAACCAGGAAATCAAAGAAGTACATGGGGGGCGCCTGGGTGGCTCAGTCAGTTAAGTGTCCACCTTCAGCTCAGGTCATGATCCCAGGGTCCTGGGATCGAGCCCCGCATCAGGCTCCCTGTTCAGTGGAAAGACTGCTTCTCCCTCTCCCCACCCCCACCCCCACTTGCGCTCTTTCTCACTATTTCTCTCTCTCTCAATAAATAAATAAAATCTTAAAAAACAAAACAAAGAAGTACATGGAATCAAATGAAAATTAAAACATAACAGTCCAAAACCTTTAAGATGCAGCAAAAGCTGTCCTAAGAGAGAAGCGTATAGCAATATAGGTCTACCTCAAGAAGGAAGAAAAAGCTCAAAGAAACAACATAACCTAACTGAAGGAGCTAGAAAAAGAACAAACGAAGCCTAAAGCCAGCAGAATAAAGGAAATAATAAAGATGTGAGCAGAAATAAATGATATAGAAACTAAACCCCAACAACAAAAAACAACAGTTCTTTGAAAATATTAATAAAGTTGATAAACCCCTAGCCAAACCTATCAAAAAGAAAAGAGAAAGGATCCAAATAAATAAAATCAGAAATGAGAGAGGACAAATAACAACTAATACCACAGAAATACAAACTATTATGAAATCTATATGCCAAAAAAATGAACAACCTGGGAGAAACGGATAAATTTCTAGAAACATATTAACTACCAAAACTGAAACAGGAAGAAATAGAAAATATGAATAGACCAGCAGAGAAATTGAATCAGTAACCAAAAATCTCCGAACAAATAGAAGTCTAGGACCAGGTGGTTTCATAGGAGAATTTTACCAAAATTTTAAAGAAGAGTTAATACTTATTCTTCTCAAACTATTCCAAAAAATAGAAATGGAAGAACTTCCAACTTCATTCTGTGAGGCTAGCAATACCCTGCTACCAAAACCAGGTAAGAATTCCACTAAAAAAGAGAACTATAGGCCAACATCCCTGAAGAGAATGGATACAGAAATTCTCAATAAAATACAAGCCGACCTAATCCAACAAAATCCATTCACCGATTCATCCAATCTGACCTAATCCATTCACCACCATCAAGCTGGATTTATTCCTGGCTTGTAAGGGTTGTTGAATATTTACAAATAAATCAGCATGATACATCACATTAATAAAAGAAAGGATAAGAACCATTGGATCTTCTGCAGAACAAGCATTTGACAAAGTACGTCCGTTCGTGATAAAAACCCTCAGCAAAGTAGTTTTAGAGGGAACATACCTCAAGATAATAAAGCCCATCTATGGAAAACCCACAGCTAATATCATCCACAATGGGGAAAAACTGAGAGCGTTTCCTTAATGGTTAGGAACAAGGCAAGGACGTCCACTTTCACCACTGTTATTTATAACAGTACTGGAAATCCTAGCCACGGTAATTAGACAAGAAAAAGAAATAAAAGGCAACCAAATTGGCAAGGAAGAAGTCAAACTTTCACTATTTCCAGATGACATGATACTTTATATAGAAAATCCAAAAGACTCCACCAAAAAATCACTCGAACTGATACATGAATTCAGTAAAGTTGTAGGATACATAATAAACGTACAGAAATCTGTTGCATTTCTACACACCAATAATGACGCAGCAGAAAGAGAAATTAAGGAATGAATCCCATTTACAGTTTACACCAAACATAAGATACCTAGGAATAAACCTAATCAAAAAGGTGAAAGATGTGTACTCTTTAAACTATAAAACACTGATGAAAGAAAGTGAATATTACACAAAGAAATGGAAAGATATTTCATGTTCATAGATTGGAAGAACAAATAGTGTTAAAATGTCTATACTACCCAAAGCAATCTACACATTTAATGCAATCTCTATCAAAATGACAACAGTATTTTTCAGAGCTAAAACAAACAATCCTAAAATTTGTATGGAATCACAAAAGACCCTGAATAGCCAAAGTAACCTTAAAAAAGAAAAGCAAAGCTGGAGGCATCACAACTCAATTCAACTTACATTACAAAGCTGTAGTAATCAAAACAGAATGATACTGACACAAAAACAGACACACAGATCATTGGAACAGAATGGAAAACCCAGAAATGAACCCACAGCTATATGGTCAATTAATCCTTGACAAAGCGGGGAAGAATGTCCAATGGGAAAAAGACCGTTCAACAAATGGTGCTTGGAAAACTGAATAGCAACACACCAAAGAATAAAACCAGACCATTTTCTTACATCATACACAAAAATAAATTCAAAATGGATGAAAGACCTAATGCGAGAGCTGAAACCGTAAGAATCCTAGAAGAGAATATAGGCAGTAAGTTGTGTGACATCAGCCATAGCAACTTCTTTCTAGGTATGTCTCCTGAAGCAAGGACAAAAGCAAAAATTAACTACTGGGACTACATAAAAATAAAAAGCTTCTGCACAGCAAAGGAAACAATCAACAAAACTAAAATGCAGCCTATGGAATGGAAGAAGATACTTTCAAATGACAATGTGATAAAGGGCTACTATCCAAAATATATAAGGAATTTATAAAACTCAACACCAAGAAGACAAACAATCCAATTAAAACATGGGCAGATTTTTGATAACGATGATGGGGAGGAACAGAGATCCCAGCAGAAACATGAACAGACATTTCTCCAAAGAAGACATCCAGATGGCCAACAAACACATGAAAAGATGTTCAACATCACTCATCATCAGGCAAATGCAAATCAAAACTATAATGAGATACCACCTCACACCTGTCAGAACGGATAAAATCAGTAACACAAGAGACAACAGATGCTCGTGAGGATGCGGAGAAAGGGCAACCCTCTTGCACTATTGGTGGGAATGCAAACTGGCACAGCCAATCTGGAGAACAGTATGTAGGTTTCTTAAGAAGTTAAAAAATAGAGCTACCCTACGACCCAGCAATTGCACTACTAGGTATTTACCCACAAGATACAGAAATACTAATTCAAAGGGATACATGCACCTCAAAGTTTATAGCAGTATTATCTATAATAGCCAAAATATGGACACAGCCCAAGTGTCCATCAACTGATGAATAAAGAAGATGTGGTATACATATATACAAAGGAATGTTACTCAGCCATAAGAAGGAATGAGATCTTGTCACTTGCACTGACACGGATGGAGCTAGAGGGTATTATGTTAAGCAAAATAAGTCAGAGAAAGACAAATACCATATGATTTCACACATATGTGCAATTTAGCAAAAACAAAAAAACAAAGCAAACAAAGAAACAGACTTTTAACTACAGGGAACAAAGTGATGGTTATCAGTAGGGAGGTCGGTGGGGGTGTTGGGTTACATAGGTGATGGGGATTAAGGAGTGCACTGGTTGTGATGAGCACTGGGTGTTGTATGGAAATGTTGGATCACTATATTATATATCAAAACTAATATTATACTGTATGTTAACTAACTGGAATTTAAATAAAAAGAATAAAAAAAGAATTTCCATCTCTCTACTTCCATTATTAATGTATTCTTACATGTTTCCTTTTCCACTAAAATCCTCAGCATTATTAATCACAGTATTTGAAAATTCCTGCTTTGATAATGTCAACATTCCTGCCGTATCTGATTCTGGGTCTGACGTTTACTTAAGTCACTTCAAACTGTTTTAATCCTATTTTACTTTTTTGCCTTTTAGTATTCCTTGTGAATTTTTATTGCAAGGTCAACATAATGTACTGGGTAAAAGAAACTGCAGTAACCGGTCCTTTAGTAATGTGGTGGTAAGGAAAAGGGGAGTAGAAGCACTGTATGGTCCTATGATTAGGTCTCAGTCTTTTGGTGTGCCCCTGGACTATGACCTTTACTAGTGCTTCTCAGTGTTTTCTTTCCTGTAGGTTGGACAGGACAGTTACAGGGGGCTGGAGTTGGGTACTTCCCTTCCCCCAGGGAAGTCTGGCTTCAATAAAACTCCAGTAGGTTAGGTTCTGGTGAAATAGCTTCTCCTGAGGGCCCATCTGGTGAAGAAAAACAATGCTCTCACATATTTCAAAATGGTTCCTCTTTCCTAGCCCTTCCAAAAGCACAAAGGGATTTTTCTCCAATCTCAGTGAGAACACTTGAAAAAGTGAAGAAGGGTCCTTATAACTGGGTCCATTTAGAGGCATTTAACTCTCATAACTGTTCACACTCAGCCTCCAGCAATTAATTAAAGTTTAAATTTCTTATCCCCACACGCGTTCCCACGGATGTTCCTTCGTGTGGCTCTCTGCTCCAGTAAATTGTGATTTTCTGTATCTCCCTATCTCTCCTATTTTTGGTGTAGACATTTGCCCTATGACCTCACTTTGCTAATGGATCTAAGAATTGTTTATCTTTCAGTTTGTTCAGCTCTTTACTCTGCAGTGACAACTTCTAAACTCATTTCCCAGACCAGAAACTAGAGTTCTCTCTTCATTTTATGTTTTTTCATTTTTATGGTATTGCTGTGCTTTCTGTAGTGTCCGTTCTTTCTTCAGCCCCTTGTCATTTGGACTTTATTTCTGAAGTGATTTTTTCTTGTCCTTCAATTTCTTTTCTTAGTTCTTTCAGTTCTTATTTCACATCATCTTATCGTCTTGCCATCTCTTTTCCGGGTTCCTTTTATTTCTGCTTTGTGATACAATTGCTTAATTAAGTTCCAAAATTAATGTTGAAAATGCTGCAATTCTTCTCCACATTGTAATGGCATTTTCCTGGTGTTTTTTTCTTTTTCCACTGACAAAATTTGATATTCCTTTGTTTCCAATATTACATATACAATTGAATTTTTTCTTAAGTTTGAATTAGATGAATTTTTCTGAATCAACTATTAACAGGAGGACTCTCTAAAAGAGGGAAAATGTTAGGATAGCTTTCCCCGTTTTTCTAATCTCAAGGGCATCCTCTTCTTACTAAGTGACAGTTTATGTGTATATGGTGACTCGTGGTGACCAGATTTCCTTTGATTCTCATATCCTTATTTGTTTCACAAGGGTTCCTACCACTGACCCACTGACGTTTCCTTTTTGACTACACTACTAGCCAGTGCCACCAGGGATGAAGTTCCTGCCTCATAAAATAATCCCCTTTTATAGAATAATGCTGTTTAAAAAAATTCTATAACCTCTGTTCCCTGTATGCTCTCCATACCATTTTTCTCTGCCTCTCTTCCTTGCCCACTTCGTGTTCAGATATGCCCTCAAAAATTCCCCCAGAGGGTGTGTGTCATCCTTCTGAGAATAATTATTTATTGATTTGGGAGAGGGGGAAGTGCAGAATACATTTTGCCACCCATGGGTCATTTGGCTTCCTCACCTGGACACCAGTGTCACTTTCTACAGTTATTCTGCATTCTATGTGTTTTTCATACGTTATTATTCGGTGTATTCTCTATCTCACAATTTTGCTAAAAAAAAAAAATAAGTTGTGGGTGCTTCATTCATTCTTCTTATATTGTACAGTTTTAGGAGAAAAGATAGGAGGTATGGGTGTAAGTAGATTCCATAGTGCTACCTGAATCCCAAAGCCCTAAATATTATTTTTAACCATTCACACCAAATACCTCCATGATGGCTCAATCACTGATTCCAAAAGATGACAACAAATGGGGATTTTTAAGAAATACTGATTCTTGGACTCCTCTGCCAGAGATCCTCACGTAATCATTCTGGGATGGAGGCTGATAATATGTTATTATAAAGACCTCTGTTTCTGATGCATAGCTAATTTAGAACCTAATAATCATGGACTTCAAACCCCTATTTCAACAAGAAATGTTTTAAGTAAAAGACTTTTCAGGGGAAATCTGTGCTAATAATAACTATGTTATTTTTCCTTTAAAAATATCCTTCTTGGGGTGCCTGGGTGGTTCAGTCAGGTTGAGCATCTGCCTTCAGCTCAGGTCATGATCTCTGGGTCTGGGATTGAGTCCTGCTTTAGGTTCCAGTCCTGTACTGGGCTCCCTGCTCAATGGGCTGTCTGCTTCTCCTCCTCCCGCTGCCCCTCCCCCCAGCTCATGCTCTTTTTCTCTCTCTCAAATAAATAAAATCTTAAAATAAATAAATAAATAAAAATAAAAATATCCTTCTTTGCTTTTTACTTCAAGTTAGCTAAAATTATCTTGGGGCTCCTGGGTGGCTCAGTCAGCTGAGCATCTGACTCTTGGTTTCAGCTCAGGTCATGATCTCAGGGTTGGGAGATCGAGCCTTGTATCAGGCTCTGCACTCAGCAGGGAGTCTGCTTGAGATTCTCTCTCTCTCTCTCTCCCCGCCCCTCCCCCCACTCGCAGGCACTCTCTCTCTAAAATAAATATTTCTTAAAAATCCTTCTTGCATTTTAATTCAAGTTAGCTAAAATTATCTAAATTTACATTTAAGGTAAATTTCTTTGGCTCTGTAAGTTGAATTAGCTCCATGTCTTTCTGAGTTTAATAGTTTTGAAAAATTTAATTTTAATGTCATTATGTAAATGTTGTATTCATAACAGGCAAATACAAATAAAGCATCACAGAAATAAATATAAAAATGAACACAAAAAAAGATCAGGGCCATTATGTCTGGTTGTGCACTGCAAAAGCAGGTGTCAGTTCTCAGTAATTCTAACATGAATACTTACGTCTATGCTGTTCATTGACTACACTATAAAAACTTAACAAGGGCTGTAAACTGATACATAAATTGTTATTAGCAGTAACCATAATGCAGTCTAATCTCTCAGAAGAAGGTCTTTTATTTCTTTTATACTCCCTAAATTATTATTACAATGTTTGGGCTATATGGTAAAATAGTAAGAATGTAAAGGATAGTTAAGGCAAGATAATTTTGAAATTAAGTTTTTTGATGTAATGTGTATTACAGGTTGCTTATTCAATTATTATCACTAAATTCAAAATCAAAATCTTTATGTGTACAAATGAGTCAAATGAGTACAAGCAATAGGTTAAACAGTTTACGCATAATGGAGAAATCACATACAACTTGTCCCAAAGATCAAAGTAATAAAGGCAAATAAAAAACTGACCCTAAGGCAAGTTTTCTCTTATTATGCATTTTCATAGATACCCATATATTAGGTCAAATAAATAACGCTATAAAAATATGACATACTACATATCAAACTTCAAGCAGAAAATATTTCTTAGAAATAAAACTCCAAAGCACTCATCACTGAAGAAGTTCAAGATATCACTTAAAGGGTATAAAACTTTACTATTTTCAAAGAAGAAAAATTTTAATTGAAGTCTTATAATTATAAATCCAAAACAGAACATACCAATTACTTGAATCCCACATTCTCACCTGTCCAACCGGTATAAGCAGAGCAATCATGTGGGTCAGCTGTCTTCAGCCCCTCCTCCATTTGCTGTAGAAGATCTTTGATTTTGGTCTGGATTCGCCTTGTGAAATCATGAATGATCTGAGAACCAAAAGAATACAGAAATTTATATTGTGTAAGAATAGAGCAATATTATAATAAATACTTAAATAATCTCAGAACGTAAGAGGTAGAAATTATATTACCTGGCCCTTTTCGATGCTTCATTGGTGTCTACCTTGATTTTATAAGGTAAGTTTTTAAAGGAGATAATGCCCTATATGGACTATAGGCATTGGTAGGATTACAAAAAATAAGTTGTAGAAACCAAAGGAAATAAAAATTAAAAAAAAAAGATGGATTTGACTACACAAACATGTTAACTTCTGTAAGTTAAAGAATGTAAGAAAGATGGCTTAAAAATTAATGACAAGGGGGAAACATCTGCAATATAAAACATTATAAGTAAAAAAAGACCACAACAATATAGAAATAGACCTAAAATTATCAAGGTACCTTACAAAAAGAAAAATATGAAATGACAAACATATGAAAAATGTTAAATTACTTAGCAATTAATGAAATGCAAATAAATATAAGTACCACAGTTTGCCTTATCAGATTAACAAATAATAAAAAAATTTAAAAACATTAAGTCCCAAGGCTGCTAAGAGCTAAGGAAACAAGTATTCTTAATCACTGGTAGCCTTTCTCAAGAGAAATTTAGCAGCATTCTTAAATAAGTAGTCGATAGTGTTCAAATTTTTTTTCTAAAGATTTTATTTACTTATTTAACAGAGAAAGAGACAGCGAGAGAGGGAACACAAGCAGGGGGAGCGGGAGGGAGAAGCAGGCTTCCCACCGAGCAGGGAGCCTGATGTGGGGCTTGATCCCAGGACCCCGGGATCATGACCTGAGCCGAAGGCAGACGCTTAACGACTGAGCCACCCAGGCGCGCCAATAGTGTTCAGATTTTTATGTCTTTGATGATTTCTGAAAGATCTAGCTGCCAGAGAAACTGCTGAGATATATTAAAATCCATGACTATGATTGTGGAATTTTCTATTTAACCCTTTATTATTTTTTGCTTTCATGTATTTTGTAGTTCTGTTATTAGACACAAATTTATGACTGTGCGTCTTACTGACAGACTGACTTGTTATAAAAATGTCCCTCTATGAGACTATGGAGAAAATGTTTTTGTGTTACCACACAGTTTAGGGCTTTCAAGCACATTTTCCTGAAATTTGGGATTCTAGACTAAAAGCAAACCTTAGGAATTAAGCTACAATTGTATACATTGTAATAAGTCCAGAGAGGTTTACTTAACCCTGGAGATATGTGTTTATATTTGAGGGGGATGAGGCCCTAAAACAGGAAGACACTGGGCGCCTGGGTGGCTCAGTCGGTTAAGTGACTGCCTTCGGCTCAGGTCATGATCTGGGGGTCCTGGGATCAAGCCCCGCATCGGGCTCCCCCTGCTCTGCGGGGAGCCTGCTTCTCCCTCCGCCTCTGCCTGCCACTCCCCCTCTTGTGCTCTATCAAATAAATAAATAAAATCTTTAAAAAAATTAAAAATAAAACAGGGAGACACTTCTGAATTGTATAACTGAAGAGTAACCGGCTTATCTTTTTCATAGAGAAATCGATTTACATTCCAAAGACTTAAGAGTATGATATTTCTAATGAAACTCTCCGAGAAGGAGAAGGGAAGACAGTTGCCTCTTTTCCATTTGTAAAAAGCAGAGAAAAGTTACGTTTCTTCATCATTTGCCTACAATACACACACGTTGCATAAGGAGGACGTCTGACATAGCTTTCATTGTGTTGCCCCACAGGGAAGACCTGAGACACATGGAACCACTCACTGGTTATAGTCTGTCTGATAAATAGTAAATCTCTGATCCAGAAACCTCTTGTGTACATTCAAGAAAAAATTAACAGATAAAGATCAAAGACCTAAACCAGGGTGACATCAGCATCACTGCAGCATTAGGATTAGGCATCCCTTGTTTTTGTCCTCCCTTTAACAATAAAAATTAGGCATCCATCCACAAACAGAAGTGCTTTTGTGTGAGTTGTGGAACCCAGCTCCTACACCAAGGGACCCATGGGAGGTCTCGCCCACCAGTCTATCAGGTAATAAGCAGAGATTCTGGTACTGGCTGTGGAACCTACAGGAGACTGGGAACTAGTTGTCGCCCCCGCCCCCCAAGCTGTGATCCGAGAGTGCATGCAGAACCCCGAGTTGAGCAATCACTTTCGGATCAGAAAACCTTTGGAGAAATCCAGTTTTTGAGAGGAAAAGTTCCAACAGTCCATTAGAGGAAAAAAAAATGAGTTTGTATGCATTAAATTGGGAAAGAGCTTGTCTTTATCAGCATTACCGCTTCCCAAAGGTGGAACAGCATAAGGCTAAATAGATGGCCCATGTTTTCTCCCATAGGGAAAAGGGAGAGCCCTTGAGTGAATGCCCAGTTTTCAAATCTTGCACGTGCAGGACTCTGTTGAAGAGACTCATTCTTCTTTCATGGCATTCGGAGCATTACTGGGAGGGCTCTATGACTGGGGAGAAGAGGAAAATTGGGGCAGTAGCATATAAGATTCCCAGAGCAGAGCGCATGAAAGGGATACAGTTCCCGCAGATGTGTTCTGGACTCAGACACAGGTTAATGAAAAATCAAGGATACATGACATACCCAAAATATCACAATAATCTTCCACTAACCAAACCCAAAGACATAAAAATGTATGATTTATACAATAAAGAATTCAAAATAGCTGTCTTAAGGAAACTCAATGAGCTGCATCTGCCTTTGGCTCAGGTCATGAACCCAGGGTCCTGGGATCGAGCCCCGCACTGGGCTCCCTGCTCCACGGGAAGCCTGCTTCTCCCTCTCCCCCTCCCTCTGCTTGCGTTCCCTCTCTCGCTGTCAAATGAATAAATAAAAATCTTAAAAAAATAAAAATAAAAACAAAGAAAATACAGAAAGAAAATTTAATGAAATCAGAAAAAGAACACATGACCAAAATGAGAAATTTAACAAAGAGATGGAAATCATGGAAAAGAATCAAAAATAAATTCCAGAGCTGAAGAATTTAATGAAATAGAAAACACAGCAAAGAGAATCAAAAGCAGAGTAGACCAAATAGAAGATAAAATCAGTGAGAAGATAGGAACTGCGAAACAACCCAGTCTGAAGACAAAAAAAGAAAAAAACATTAAAAAGAGTGAAGAAAGCCTATGTGATCTATAGGACACCTTCAAAACAAAACAACAATATCTGCACCAGTTCCACAAAGAGAAGGGGGCAAAACCTTATTTAAAGAATGATAGCAGAGAACTTCCCAAACCCGTGAAAAGATCTGGACATAATAAATAGATCACCCCATTATTTTAATCCGAAATGTCCCTGTCTAAGACACGTTATAATAAAACAATCAAAAACCAAACTGTAGGAGAGCTGACAACACTGACTCCATCTTTGGCCCTCCATCTTGTTCTTCATGTTCACGTGATGACCTCTCTTGGAGCTACATGTTCTGGGCCCCTGGAAGATTAACATACATACCTTAGAAATGCCCATCAAGGCCAGGATGGGGGAGGCTTGCTTTGGCCTCCCATGAATCTGTTAGAGATAACATCGTCTCACCCCTTCCTGATGCACAGCTGGGGCCATAAGATGTAATTAAAGATTAACTGCCAATTAGATACAGGCAAGCCCTCTGAAATGCATGCAAGCCCTCTGATCTCACTACAATGCCCTTCTGTGCATCCCCTCCCTCTATAAAATCTCTGTACTAATGTCTGGATCATTCTCCACCTGATCCCCCATCAGTAAGTTCCCCTGAATAAAACTCTGTAAACTGTATGAGGTCGCCTGCTTTGTTTCCCAGTCTCAAGGTCCCTTCTCCATTTGGGGGATGATGTAGGAAAGACGTCAGGGTTCGAAGCCGATGGCCAAGAAAGAATTCTTGAGACGTCTTCGGTGTAAAAAGGTGATTTTATTAAAGCACGGGGACAGGACCCATGGGCAGAAAGAGCTGCAAAAAGGTTGTGAGGGGTGGTGATTATACACCTACAAGTTGGGAGGAGGTTTAGGGATAGCGTAAGTCTCTAAGGAATTTTGAAAACAAGGTTTTCAGGACCTTGAGGGGACTCAGCTATTGTTGGGAAAAGGTCATTTATTACCGTTTAATAAAACCTTAGTCCTGAGACCCTTCAGATGTATATCAGTGGGCCATATGCTTGGGGGATGATTGCCAACACATATCTTGCGGGGTTTAGAGATAAAGGAAAATTTCTGAAGGCATTTTTATATGTTAAAGCAGACTTATGGGGGGGTCGGGCTAAGTGGGCCTTTTGCCCTTAGCAAGGTGCTGACATTGAGGCAGTTGAGTCCCCAGAGGAATTTCACTCTGCCTGCTTCAAGGACTTGTCCGTGGGCTGTGAGTAATAAGGAAATGTAATAATTTCTTTTCCTTTTTTCTGTCTCTGTTTCCCACATCAGGGGATACTTTACTGTCCTTCTCCTACCTTCTAACACAACACAGAGAGAAAAACCTAGAGATAGCAAGAGAAAAGATGATATATAACCTACAAAGAAACCTCCGATGGGATTTCTCAGCAGAAATCCTACAGTCTAGGAGACTAGGGTGATATATCCAAAGTGCTGGAATTCTGAGACATGATTACTGGGCACAGGTTTATCTACTTTTGGCTTCTTATTACCAAGGAACTAAAGATATTTGGGTCCATTGGTAAACAGGTTTACCACATTGAAAAAGCTACTATGAGGAAGCATATACTTCTAGAAATTGTGAAATGTATTCATAAAATAGCCAATTCACAGAATGCTTGGGGGACAGACAATCCGTAATTGTTTACTTCTTAGTTTTCACTAGAAATTAAGGTCCCTAAGGGTTAAGGATTCTAAACAATACATGTCATTTAAACTAATAGAAATAACAAGACTAAAAGGAAACAACTGTATTAAAAGTAGGCTAAGAAAAAGTACAATTTTTTTGGATAAGGAAAGATACGAAGAACATGTTTTTTGTTAAAGAAAAAAAGTGTAACTGTGTCCTAGAGTAAAACGACTGGTTGTTCCAGGATAAGAAAGAGGTAAAACCTGAATGGAGGGGGAGGTTGTAGAAAAGGAGTCTTGGGAAAGGAATTTTCTGTGTGAGCAAGCAGGCTAAGACTGGAATGAATTTAAGTTTTTAAAGAATGAGTCTAAATATCAAAAGTACACATGCAAAATTAGAATTCGGTTTTCTCCCTGTTAAAAGGACAAACTTTTGGGGCGCCTGGGTGGCTCAGTCGTTAAGCATCTGCCTTCGGCTCAGGTCATGATCCCAGGCTCCTGGGATCGAGCCCCGCATCAGGCTCCCTGCTCCGCGGGAAGCCTGCTTCTCCCTCTCCCACTCCCCCTGCTTGTGTTCCCTCTCTGGCTGTCTTTCTCTCTGTCAAATAAATAAAACCTTTAAAAAAAAATTAAAAAAAAAAAAAAAGGACAAACTTTTCTTGAAATATTGGTCTATAGAGAGGCTGTGAAAGGTCTGTCTTTACTTTTTAAGTAGTCTGCCCACAAAGCAAAGATTCTGTGTCTTATCAAAGTCATTTTCTGTGCTTAAGTGTCGTCTGTAGCAAGATTTTAATCACTTAGGAGAAGGGAGTCTTCAATATTTCCGAGTTAAATTTTGTTCTCAACTATGTAACCTTTTGGATTTGCCTTTAAAAATCTCGTGTTTCCACTTTGGTTATGTGAATCACTACTATTTCATAATGATCTATGATGCTATTTAGTCAAGTGCTCAAAATTTTTGACATTTTGACAACTTTCCAAAATCGAATTCTAAATGGTGTCTTTGCCATTATAACAACCTAGATTTCTCTGAGGGTCCCTGGAAAATCTCAAAGGATTTGTCTCTTACATTGTAAAAAATAGATGTAGAACGAAATATGTTTATTTGGCATGTTAAATTACATGTGAAGCACTACAAATAAGGGATGACAAACTTTCTTAGGGTATAAGGGCCCAAGAGGAGGCAACCCCAAGATGGGCCCCTTTGGCATAAACATTATTGAGTTAAAAGTAATCAAAACCCAGGGGTGGCTGGGTGGCTCAGATCACCCACTGGGTGGCCCCGGGATGGAACCCCGCACTGGGCTTCCTGCTCAGCAGGGAATCTGCTTCTCCTTATCCCTCTGTCGCCACACCCCACCCATGCTCTAAAATTAAATCTTTTTTTTTTTTAAAGTAATCAAAACCCAGCAGATGCAGGAAAAGCTCTCTGCCTCCCCCACAACTGCCTAAATTTACATTGTAAAGGAGAGCCTGTAACGGGAAGAAAGCTAGCAAAAAGACTCCCCTTTACCTAAGGAACTCATCTGCATAATATGGCAACCTTGTTCTTCCAAACATCCCCTTTCACTTCCTTGCTAATGGTCTTTCTCCCCCTTTGTGTCCTCAGCACTACCGCCCCCCCTCCGCATACCTCTCCTTAGCTCTTAAAAGCTTCCTGTTGCCTCATTATCTTTGGAATCTCCTGTCTGTATGGATTCCCTGCAAGTACACCTATTAAATTTTATTTTCTCCTGTTAATCTCTTACGTGGGTTTGATTCTAAGTCCAGCTAGAAGGACCACAGGGCAAAGGAAGATCTTCCTCCTCAACAGGTGTATGTGTATGGATATATGTTCCAACATGACCAATTATCTTAAACTGTTTCACACCACAGAAATAACTACATTTCCTTATCAAATGAACTCTCATCACATCTTTAACTATGGCCATTTTTTAAGTCTTTTGTCATTTACAGTCATTGTTTTACTCTTATGCTTTTGCAAATGTGCTTCATCTTCAGAGAGATACACAACGGTAAGAACTCTGGCAAGTAGTCTAGAATACAGATTTCACCTAACTTTAAGATCATAAAGCTGAATTAGATAAGAATTTCCAGAACCAATGAAAAAACTGGACTCGAGCAGAACAAGAATTAACAACATGGGACTGAATGAACTGATGGGGATTATAATTTTTTCTTACAACTTTTTCTTTGAAACGTTGCTGGTTCCTTAATATTTTTTTTCCTCCAGATTTCAGAAACCTCTTCTCTTTACTCTTACGCTACTTGTGACTTACAGTAAAAATGCAAAACACATGGGGAACCAGGGAGGGGAACTGGGACTTGGAACACTTAGGTCAGTGAAAAAAACAATAACCTAACTGGTAAACGTCTGCTTTCACCAAACGTGAACAGTTACGCTGATGTTCACGTCTTCCTTTATTTCCACTTTTCCCCTACGAAATGAACGTTTGTTCAAATACCCCGTTTCAAAGTCCTGAGCACGCAGACAAGACCAATCCAAATGACACTACTGTTTATGAACAACGCTTTTTTGTTGTTCCTATGCCGTAAATCCCAAGGGCAGGGGACCAGGGGCCAGGCCTGATGATACAACCGGCCTCCGGGAGACGAGGAACAGACTGTCAGGGGGTACGCTTGCAGCTCCAGGGGCTGGAGCGCGTGCGAGGCCCCCGACAGAAAATAAATCTGCATGTCAACCGCCACTACAGCCCTGACATTCACTTCCACGTGCCAAGAAATAGAGGCTTCATCAATGTATTTCAAAGGCATGAGAGGCCAGGAGGCGCCTATCAAAAGGCAAGCTGTCAACAAAACAGAAATCCATAACCCTTCCTCCCGGAAGCAGGGCAGCTTGCTACCAGAAAGCGCGCCCAGACGCCGTTCTTCCCCGATTCCCTCGCGCTCCCAGCTTGGGACTCGCGCGGCGCCCGGCGCGGAGAGGTGACGTCAGCGCGCCTTGGGGCGGGGCGGGTGGACGCTACCATCGCCAACCCCCCCCAACCTGGCGCGGCCCAAGGCTCGGCCAGCGCCGACCGCCGACTCACCTTTCCGTTGTTGTGAAAAGGGAGGCCAAGCTCGTCGGTGGGGGGTGGGGGGCGAGTACAGCCCGTCTCCTCGGCCGCCCCGGCGGCGAACACCGCGGAGGCAGCGGCCTCGTAGTCCGGGAAGGGGTTGGTGAACGCCCGCTCCTCCATCTCTGCTTCCCCGCCCAGATGGAACTTCAGTCTCTTTGACATGGTCTCGCCCATCTCAGCCGCGCGCTCTTTCCCTACCAGTGGGGCCGCGCGGCACGGCGAGCGGGCGGGGACAAACCTCCTGGCGAGGCGCTTCGATTCGAGCAACGCTCTGGGAGCCCGGGCGTGCTCCCGCCGCCGCCTCTCTCCGCGACCCTGCGCGGCCGGGGGTCGACGGCTTCCTTCACGAAGGCTGCCAGCGGCGAGGACGAGCGGGGCTTCGGAGCGGGCAGGAGCCTCTCCCGGGGGCCGGCCTCGCAGCGGGGCGCCGGCACATCTGGCGGCAGCTGCTGTGCTGCACGTGCTGCCCCCACCCCGCCCGGACGCCGACTGGGCCGCCGATCCCCGGTGGCGCGGGCTCGGGTGAAGCTGCCCGGCCGGGAGCGCGCAGGCTCCGCGGGGAGCGCTCAGGCCGGAGCCTCGGCTGCGCTGGGCAGCTCAGAGTCCGCACACGCCTGGCCGCATCGCCCCTTCGCCGCCGCCGCCCGCTCTCAGGCTGCGGCCCCGCGGGGACAGGGGCCCGCGGCTTGCACAGCCGGTCCGCGGCGACGCGCACGGCAGGGCCGGAGTCCCCGGGCTCTGGAATCGCTCCCGGGCTCGCCGCGCCCGGCTCCTCTTCTGCGTCCGAGAGCCTCTCCAGATTTTCCAGAGCAAGCCGAAGGACCGCGCGTGGCGCTTCCCGCAGGAAAAGCCTGTAGAGAATAATTCGCTGTCATTCAAGGTGTGTGCGGTGTGCAGACCAGGGCAAGCGCGTCCCTAGACGCGCCATCATCAGTCTGCATTTTCACCGGCCGACAGGTTCCGCCGATGTCCTCTGCGCCCGGTGCGCCAGCCACGCGAGCAGCAGCAGCTCTTTGATATCAAGGGGAAAAAAAAATTCCTCTAAAGAAAAGCATTTCAAAACAGCCTAAAACACTGCAAGGATAGTGTCTCCCAGGGGCAGGGGGGGAAACAGTCCCTCCTATTCATCACAGTTGGGAGGGGGGTGTCTGGAGGAGGAGCCACAGGCCTTTTTTTTTTTTTTTTCCTTTTCACGTTTTATTTCAGTCCCTGTGTTTGAATAAACATAGCTTTGGTAACAGGAGGTAATGTTAATCATCTAAATATTTAATTGGCCTGAAAGATTCCTCTTTCTTAATTGCCCGGGAACATAACATGCATAGTAAAAGGACACAAATAAATCGTTGCCGTTTATGTAATCACAGTATGATTAACAACAGTCTTTGTTGGCTCTCTTTGTTCTTGTTGTCACTTTAATTATTTGGGACCAAATAGATGTAATGATTTCTCCTTGAGGAAAATATCTTATGCCCCCCACCCCCAATTAAATATTGATTGAATGCCAGATGATGCTAGGTGATGACGAATAGACATTTAAAAAGGTAATTTCTGCCCTTCGGGTTCCTACAGTTAGTGGGTGAGAAAGGTAAGGATTACAGCGTAGGAAGAGATTTTTTTTTTTTAATTCTGGAACCAAGCAAGATGCTTTAGTATAATAAAAAGTGACATGATAGAGGAAAACAGTGTCAAACAGGAAGGGATCAGTCCTCCTGCCTCTGGCCTGGCTCCCCACTGCCTGTACTGTTGTCTCCCCCAACTGTTCATGTGAAACACCCCCTATGATGGGATGGCCACCGGCGATTACAGTGTAGGGGAACATCATTTTAAAGGGATTACTCAGCATAACTATCCTCAGAGTTCAAGGAAACAACTATAACAGCGTGCCTATGTAGCTGCATCCCTTGAGGGCCTGCTCCGCTTTCTGCTTCATTTCCTTGTCCTGGGGTCCAACCCTCAGTAAAGGAAATTTTCTCACTGCTCCCAATTTTCATGCTTCCACCTGGAGGAAATTTAATCCCCTAACTACTGATGTTCAGCTGCCTTAGGAACCACCCCTCTCCCACCTCAGGGACTTCACTAGACAAAATACCCCACAGCAGATATTCACCAAAGCCTGAGTTATTTAGACTAGAACATCACAGGCACGTGGGGCAGAAACAGCCAGGGCTGGCTTTGCTATGGTGAGTCTGGTGACCTTTGCTGTCTCCTCAAACCCATTCGCTGTGAAGATCGTTTTTCTCATTCTTAAAATGTGGTGGGTACCTGTGGACAACTGTTGGCAAGTACACAAACTTACACGGAGGACAACCAATATTTTCAAAGACTAAAAAAATGTAAAACCAATTTAAGGAGTTGCCATCTTTTCCTAAATACTGTCTGATCTGCAGGTCTGCTGTTGGTGGAAATTTCACTTACACTATTTTGCAGAGGAGCGAAAGATCTTTCTTCACCCTCCTGTTTCCTGGAGGCTCTTTAATACAGAAGATGCGGGGATCCGTTCTGCTGCCCTTTCAAGCTGCAGGACCGTCATCCTCCGGTGGCCACTCTTTAGTAGCATAAAGACTTGGGCCAGGGCCTTGAAATTACAACTTTTTATTCACTTAAGGCCAAACCAGATTCTTAGGGTGCCCTTCCCTACTCATCTATGTAAGTAAGGGGGGACAGTACAAGGATTAATGTCAAAAACAAATACCTACGAGTGGTGAGGACAATAGGCAATTCCTGACAAAGGAATCTAACTGGGAGAGGGGAACATCTGTGTTCACCTGGCTGAAACTAGGACACCACTCAAGGCTGGGCACTCTGAGAGGGTCCAGGGAGTGAGGCTTCCTCTTGTAGGAGACAGGTTTTCTTGAGAAAGTGAGCGGGGCTGCATGACAGGATCTTCCAGGTAGCGTGAATGTCGGGAGAGGGGTCAGGTGAAGGAGCATCTCTTGAGTACGTGTGAAGGCCTGAGGTTTGGTTTGTTTGCTTGTGTTTTGATTTATTAAATATCTTTTTGTTTATTCTTCACGTGTGTGTCATATGGCAAGCTTCTAGATTTTTCTGTGTTCCTAAGCCACTGAGTGGGTCCTCCAGGCCTCTCTGTGTTTGCCAGAGCTGCCCAAGCCTCCATGATGAAGACCTTTCCTTTGGGTAGTACAAGGGGAACCCCAGTAGGGAGACCACCAAATTCTCCTCTTCTTACACAGCAATTCCCTTTTGAGAGTGTCCTACTCTTTGTCCATACATCAGGGTCCAGGTTGTTGGCTTGTTGGGGAGGAAACAGGCTAGCCCAGGGGTATAGAGGGGAGATTGGCTTTACCCCTATTCTCTGTTGATACATAAGATGGTTTCTTCCAACTGTAAGCCATATATGCTCTACAGCTCTAATTTAAGACAAATTTGATCCCTTAAGCCAGTAACTGGTTCTCAAAGTATCATCAGGGACTTTTTGGGGGCAGCTGTAAGGCCAAAAATGTTTTTTTTTCTTTCTTTCTTTTTCTTTTTCTTTCTTTCTTTCTTTCTTTCTTTCTTTCTTTCTTTCTTTCTTTCTTTCTTTCTTTCTTTTTCATTTTCTTTCTTCTTTTTTGTTAATTTTGAGAGTAATTTAACATAAACGTACAACTATATTCTAATGTCATTATTTGAAATATAAAGAAACAGATCCTCACAGAACTAAAATAACTCACAGACCATGACGTGGTTTTTGCCTTTTCCTTTTCTTTAAATTTAGACAAGTTTGTACCATGATGTAGCAAATAAGGTAAATGCCATGAATATGAAAGCAGCAGTTTGCAATATACCCGATCTAGAACCCAGGGGAGGTGCACTAGACAGAAGTGTAGTCATCAGTATAGCATAAAAATATAGTCGATAATATTGTAATAACTGTATGGTGACAGATGGTAACTATACTTATCATTGTGGGTCTTACATAACGCATACAATTGTCAAATCAGTATTTTGTGCACCTGAAACTAATATAACATTGTATGCCAACTATACTTAAATAATAAAAACTAAAACAACAACCACAACAAACCAATTAGGTAACATGAAAAATTGGTTTGCAGAATTAAAACTCTCCATTTAAATTTCTTTTCATGATCGGAGGTCTCATATTGTCTCCAGTTTCTTCATTGTATTTTGTGTGAAATCCATCATAGAACGGGGATTTTTGGACCACCAACAGCAGCAGCACACACTGGGGTTGTCTTTCTGGATGTGAAGGTTTACTGTAGATTTGCTGCAATGATCTTTAACATAACATCTTCTGTAAACTAGATAAGCACTTGCAACACTGGTGACTGCTGAAACCCGTTCAACTGGTGCTCTGGAAGTCAGACTCATTGCCTGCAAGGCATGTAGGATGCTGAGCACAAATGGGCTTGTGTAGACAGTGGAGTCAAGGTGCGAGAGGAGTTCTCAGACATTCTTTGGCTTTTTCACTGTACACTCATGAGTGTACAATGGGGTTTTCTAGAGGCAACATGATATAAGATGTCACAGCAGATTTAATAGAGAAGCAAATATGAAAGTTTAGCTATCTTCTCATAGCCAGGTGTAAAGAAATTGGTAAAAATGTAAAATAATGCCACTCTCCTCATGCACATTATTTTGGTTTTGAAAATAGTTACGTTTCATAAAAATATGTTGTTTACATTAACCTATAGCACGTAATTTATGTTATGTTGCCAAATTAATAAATAATTAACATTTTTCAGTAATAATTTCTAAACTGGTACATATTAATAGATATTGTCCATACAAAAGTTCTTTGGGATTCTCAATAAATTTTAAGTGTAAAGGGATTCTGAGATAAAAAATTTAAGAATTGCTGCCTTCAAACCCACAGAATGGGAGAAGATATTTGCAAATGACATATCGGATAAAGGGCTGGTATCCAAGATCTATAAAGAATTTATCAAACTCAACACCCAAAAAACAAATAATCCAGTAAAGAAATGGGCAGAAGATATGAATAGACATTTCTCCAAAGAAGACATACAGATGGCAACAGACACATGAAAAAATGCTCAACATCACTCAGCATCAGGGAAATAGAAATCAAAACCATGATGAGATACCACCTCACACCAGTCAGAATGGCTAAAATTAACAACACAGGAAACATCAGATGTTGGCAAGGATGTGGAGAAAGGGGAACCTTCTTACGCTGTTGGTGGGGATGTAAATTGGTGCAGCCACTCTGGAAAACAGTATAGAGGTTCCTCAAAAACTGAAAAATAGAACTACCCTATGACCCAGCAATTGCACTACTAGGTATTTATCCAAAGGATACAACAACAGTTATTCGGAGGGGCACATGCACCCCAATGTTTATAGTAACAGTGTCCACAATAGCCAAACTGTGGAAAGAGCCGAGAGGTCCATCGACAGATGAATGGATAAAGAAGATGTGGTATATATATACAATGGAATATTTTGCAGCCATCAAAAGGAATGAGATCTTGCCATTTGCAATGACATGGATGGAACTAGAGGGTATTACGCTAAGCAAAATAAATTAGTCAGAGAAAGACAAATACCATATGATTTCACTCATATGTGTAATTTAAGAAACAAAACAGATGAACAGAGGGAAAGGGAAGGAAAAATAAGATAAAAAGAGAGGGAGAAAGGGAGGCAAACCATAAGAGACTCTTAACTCTAGGAAACAAACTGAGGGTTGCTGGAGGGGAGGTGGGTGAGGGGATGGGGTGATGAGCATTAAGGAGAGCCCCTGATGTAATGAGCACTGTGCTGTTATATGCAACTGACGAATCACTAAATTCTACCTCTGAAACTAATAAACACTAAAATAAAGTAAAATAAAATAAAATAAAATAAATAAATAAATAAATAAATAAATGGAATTGCTGCCTTCAACAAGCTGTTCCATTAGGCATATTTCATTTCAGAGATATGGAAAATACAAAGCAGTCCAATGTGTGGATGAATACTGCAAAGTATACCCGCCAATGAGCACTTACCTCCGGCTATTTCCTGTCTCCTGTTGTCTTTTTTACTCTGTCTCCCTGTGACAGCTCATGTATTTTGAGGTCATTTATATAAGTTCTTGCTTTGTGGGACTCAATTTATGACTGAAAGGTAATGATCAAGGAAAGGCTAAGTGTCTCTTCAAACATGTCAAAGGAGAATTAGAAACTGATCCAAATTTTGTGTCTGGTCATGGATGTTTCAATAGATTTGAAGCTTGTGCTGAAATTCAGAATGTAAATTGGATCCTAGGGCTTATACTATACTTGTAGAATCCAAAAGCATATTAGATTTTAACCAAGTCTGGGTTCTGTAAGCATTCCCAGGAAGACGTGATGGCACATTAGAGAGCATCTTTTTCTGCTTTTGTCCCTATGGCAGTTGTCAACATGGGTTCTCTGCGGCACTGCACCTGTTGCTAAGGACAGGGCCATTGTTCTCATAGGACTTAGCAGGGGCTGCTGAAGAGGTTCTTAACAGAGGAGGGCTTGGTCATCCTTAAAGTCTCTGAGTCAAAACAGACAATTTCAGACTCTTCCATACTCTCTTTCTACCTAGGATCAAAATCTATCATGATTATCCGAAATATCTAGGTTGATTTCTAGGTTTCTGTCGGAATTAGTGAGGATTTAACTTGTTTCAGACTGAGGGATAGACAACGAGGCAAAAAGGAACCCAGAAGCTGGTTAGACCCCAGGAAAGGTTATGGAGGAACAAGAAGAGGTGCAAGAACAATCTCTGCAGGACTCAGTCTGGGCGCTACACCTCATGCAGTCTTCTGTGGAACACGAGGTCAGGACCTAAGGCGGAATGAGGGGCTGAACTTAAAACACCGTGCTTATGAAATCTGGTAACTGGATTTCACATGGGAGACTTAGACCAAAGGTTGTGGTAACATTACCATCTCCACCCTCGTCTCTCATCAAGGCATGTGTCTGTGGGGCACCATTCCTCTGCTGTCCTTCTGGAACATGACCTTAGGAGAAAGGCCACACTGAGAACAGCATGTTCTTGAGAGAAGCTCATCTTGAGTGCTCCAGAATAGAAGAGACATTAGGATGTACTCGGATAGGAAATTAAAGGTACAGCAGAGATCTCATTGCTGGGGTTCAGATATCTCTGAGAAGGTCTGGGGACTTGCAGGCAGCCCCAGCACCAGGCTATTTGCGAGAGTTTGTCTTCTCTTTACCCTCTGAGAGCCAGGTATAACCATCTGGTGCAGCAAAAAAGCCTCAGTTGTTTGCAGGCCTGGTGTGATTCTGAGAACAACGTGGGTGGGATTGGGGCTTGTCCTCAGCTCAACCTGAGATGGGCTGTAGGGAAACAAAGTCACATTGAAGGAAAGATGGGCTTCATCAATCTTGTGCATTTCCTCCTTCTTACTACAGACCAGACACAGCCAGGCAGGTGCCAGACATAGTGGTGCCCTGCGAAGCAGAGGCCGACTCAGGGGAGCAGACTTATTCGTGAACGTAGGAGGCATATTATGAAGACTCCCATATATTTGGGAGGGGGTCAGTTTGCAGGTAGTGAGCCAGTGAAATATGAATTACTACTCTGTTCATGTGACCTTATTCATGAGCTAGGGGGATCGGCCTCCGCATACCTGGCATACAGAACAATTGCAGAGGTAAGGTCTTTCTGGGGAAAAAAATACAGGATTTTTTGGTAACAAGTATTGTAAGATAACTACTCAGGTAGCTGCTCTGCCTCCATCTAGCTAATTATTCCCTTTGCTCTTCTCCATGCAAGAAATTGGCCTCTCCTGTAAAGAAGATATATATACAATGGAATATTAGGCAGCCATCAAAAGGAATGAGATCTTGCCATTTGCAATGACGTGGATGGAACTGGAGGGTGTTATGCTGAGTGAGATAAGTCAATCAAAGAAAGACTTGTATCATATGACCTCACTGATATGAGGAATTCTTAATCTCAGGAAACAAACTGAGGGTTGCTGGAGTGGTGTGGGGTGGGAGGGATGGGGTGGCTGGGTGATGGACACTGGGGAGGGTATGTGCTATGGTGAGCACTGTGAATTGTGCAAGACTGTTGAATCACAGATCTGTACCTCTGAAACAAATAATGCAATATATGTTAAGAAAAAAAAAAAAGAAGAAGATAGCAGGAGGGGAAGAATGAAGGGGGGGAAATCAGAGTGGGAGACGAACCATGAGAGACTATGGACTCTGAAAAACAAACTGAGGGTTCTAGAGGGGAGGGGGTGGGAGGATGGGTTAGCCTGGTGATGGATATTGAGGAGGGCACGTTCTGCATGGAGCACTGGGTGTTATGCACAAACAATGAATCATGGAACACTACATCAAAAACTAATGATGTAATGTATGGTGATTAACACAACAATAAAAATTTTTTTTAAAAAAAGAAATAGGCCTCTCCTGATGCAAGCTGAACTTCATTTGGGACAGCCCTCCCCACCCCTTCATTTATGAAGAAAGAGTTGACTAAGTAGTTGACTCCCTGACTTCCTAAGCAGATAATGACATGGAAAGATCCGCCCCCTACCCTACACATTGCATTCCATTTATATGAACTACTCAGAACAGACTAAGCTACAAAAACAGAAAATAGATTAGTGGTTCTGTGGAACTTAGGGGAGTGGAGATTGGGAAGCGATGGTTAGGAGGTACAAGGTGTCTTTTTGTAGTGATGAAAATACTCTAAAATTGGTTGCGGTGATAGTTGCAAACCTTTGTGATACTGAAAACCATTGAATCGTATACTTTCAACGAGTGAATTCTATATGAATTACATCTCAATAAAGCATTATACACAAAAAACAATGCAGGGACTGATAGCCAATTCCTACCTAGCAGAGTGCTATAATCCTACTCTACAAAAATATAGGTGAAAGAAAGGACTGTTCTAACTTGCACTATGTGAGACTCAAGACACCTGGGCTCCATGTTGGAACACAGATTTATTATTGATTATTGTCCAAAAAGAAGGTTGTGGGAGTGGGCATTGCATGGTATTGTTCAAATGTGCTCTGATATGGTGCCCATGAGACTTAGCAGAGTGACAGAGATAACATAATACCTCCCTAGGCCCTTCCTCAGAATTCTCTCTGTTCCTCTTGCATCCTAGGATTGGTGAAGCCTGGCAGTGCAGTCTGGGTGGGGAGCCCCAAGCCCTGACAAAACATACAAGGGCCCACTCCCATTTCTTCTCGTCAGAACACTCACCCTACAGGGTACAAACCAGATGCCCCAGAAGCTCCAGGAGTGGTAGCTCGGGGGTTTTCCTGGGGTCCCCATGCCTAACCCAGATTCTAAGAGAGTGGCCTAAAGAGAGTGATCAGGCCACAAGAATGAGGCTGATACACTGATTCAAATTGTTTATGTAAATGGTGGCCCTGTAAAACATCTGCCATGGGCCCTACGTACCCTAAGGTATGCCTTCCCCAACCTCAGAAATAAGGTTAATGGAGAAGAAGGAATGTCATGTGACTGTGTCACAGACAATATATGTGGTCAACTAATCTTCAACAAGGGTGCCAAGAATACACAATTTCTCTTCCAAAAATGGTGTTGGAAAATGATATCCACATGCAAAAGATAGATCCTTATCTTATACCATACACAAAAATCAACTCAAAATCTTTAAAGACTTAAACATAAGACCCCAAACTATAGAATTCCTAAAACAGAGAAAAAAGCTTTATGGCATTGATCTTGGCAATGATTTCACTAATGTGACACCAAAAACACAGGTAACGAAACCAAAAATAAGGAACTAGGGCTGTATCAAACTTAGAAGCTTCTGTACAGCAAAAGAAACAATCACCAGATAAAAAGGCAATCGGTGGAATGGGAGAAAATATTTGCAAACCATATATCTGATAAGGGGTTAATCTCCAAAATGTACAAGGATTTCCTACAACTCAACAGTAAAAAACTAATAACCGGACTTAAAAAATGGACTAAGAACTTGAACAAAATAGTCAAATTCATAGAATCAGAAAATGGAATGGTGGTTGCCAGGAACTGAGGGAAGAGGGAAATGGAGGGTTACTAATGAACAGGCATAAAGTTTTAGTCAAATGAAGTGAATAAGCTCTGGAGATCCGCTATATCACTTTGCACGTATAGTCAACAGTAATATATTTTGCACTTAAAAATTTGGCAAGAGGGTAGATCTTGTTAAGTGTTTTTTTTTCCACAGTAAAATAAAAACAACAACAAACAAACAAAAGGTATGTTCAGTTACATCTCCCCTATAATTTGTGTTGTTGGCATGTTTATATCATCTATGTATGTTATAAACATTGCAATACAGTGTTAATCTTTAAACATACGTCCTTAAAATAAATTAATAGAATTATAAAGAAATCAAACTGTCTCCCCTGCAATGAGCAGCAGCTGAAATCTCTATTATTTCAATTTGCAGCTGTTAATATTTTGCTGGGCTCACTGGAGTCTCCCCTGGCATGTGTAATTTAGCAAATCAGCCAAGAATTTGGGCAGAGTTTACCATCAGATTTTGGAGTTTATTCCTTCCGTCTCCCTGTCGTCCAGGATTTATTCCCTAACTTTCCATCTGCTTTGCCAGCCCCAAATTTTGTCATTGGACATTTCAAGCCAGGAAGGCTGAGGCTTTCAGCTGCCTTGAGCTGCCTGTGGACTGAAGCTGCGTAACCGCGAATCTCTTGCCTATTGGGCTTCCTGGTTTTCAAAGAATGACTGCACTCCAGTTTCTGCCTGCTTTGGGTCACACATCAGTGCCTATATACATTTAAAAAGATATTTTTAAATTTTTTATTCAGATTTTATAAGTAAAGATTATAGGTTGGCAGAATCATTCCATTATAGCAGAACTCCTTCCTGTTAAATATTCTTCTGTAGCATGATTTTATTGGCTGCGTAAAATGCCGCTGTATGACCTACCACATCTTATTTTACCTGTCCACTATTATTACACATTTAGTTGTTTCCGTGTGTTTAGTAAGTAATAAATAACAAGAAGATATTAATGGCCACCAGATGGCCACCAAAGTGATCATGTCGCAGTACCCTTGCATTGTCCAGCTTTGGGTGAGGCCCCTCACCCTGTGTTATACTTGAAACATCCCCCAGAGCACAACTTAGAATGTGTTTAGCACACTGTAGAGCTATGTTATGCTGTGGCCATATCTAGGAGTCCCTGGGACACTGTCAGGGAAATGGGGGATATGAAAGTCTTGGGGATCCCAGTGAAATTATGAGTTGAAGTCATGGAAGTAAATAATATCTTCATTGTTAATCCTAAAATTACAAGGCATGCCCTTATTTGGCTGTCTAAGTCTTGTGCTGCTGTGGAAAGTATGGATTACATATGGTATTAAACTCCCTGGGTCCTTTCTTCTTTTATTCATACCCGCTTTGTGCTTAGGTTCTTTGGTCTCTCTGAATCTCTTTCACCTTGTCTGACCCTTCAGCCCATTCCTTCTCCACTGTTCCCAATACTCAGCTCCAGGAATTAGCGTGGATCTATGTAAGCACAGAGAGTGATAATAGGACATTTTTGAAGACTTGCCTAGGGAAGAAGAGAACAATCTTTATTGCTGATTTACATTTAGGAACTCTCTTGCTGGGTAGTGCTTGGCTTAGAAGACAAAGCATCTTCACACACAAAAAATGACATTAATTATAGTGTTTTTTTACTGAGCTGGATATTTTAAAGATTCTTATTTTGATTGAGAGAACTATGGATATAATGAGACTTTAAACATTGCATTCACTTTCCTTTATATTCCTTTCTAGAATAATATCTTGACTGACAATTTATATATAAGGCTATGCGACTAAGACAATAAAATATTATCTATTGCAAAAGAATGAAGGAAGGGCGGAAGGGAGGGAGGGAGGGATGAGGGAGTGAGGGGAAAGAAAAAGGGAAAAAGACAAAAGAAGGATGGAGGGAAATGATGAACACTGGGTGTTATGTGTAGGTGATGAATCACTGAATTCTACACCTGAAACTGTTATTACACTGTATATTAACTAACTGAAATTTAAATAAAAACTTGTAAAAAGAAGAAAAAAAGAAGGATGGAGGGAAGGAATGAAGGGAGAGGAAAGTACCTTGTGTGGGTGTCTCAAGTGACTAATCTCCTTCTGAGTGAAGTCAGTTGGGGTCTCATAAGCCAAATCTTTTCAAATGAGTATTAATATTATATTCCTACAAGTGACTAAATTTTAGAATGTTAAACCTACTATAGACAGAGTTTTGGATCTTTCAGCTCTCCATCTGTCAGGGAAAGAATTGGCAAGGGTAGGGCTGACTCACATGATGGTAACTCCTTCTAGACTTGTATTATTTCCTGGCCATATGAATATCATGGGCATTCTGTGTGCTTGAGCAGAAAGTCTCTCTATGCTTTTTGTTATTATTTTTAATAAACTCTATATACCCAGAAATCATATCAGCACTGGAGGTTTCAGTTCTTAAAAGGAAATGAGGATTAACTAAGATTGGTTCCATCTCTACTGTGTCCTGTCAAATGTGGGATTCATCCTCCTCCTAGTACCTGGTTAACAAAGATAGAGAGATAGCCCAATATAACCCAACCAGATTAAAAGGTAACCCACCAAAGAAAAATTAGAGATTGGCTATCATGGATCTCATTAATGTAAAGTTTATTGTTTGCCAGTACTAATGCATGAGTATCCATGGTTTTCTTGGGCTCACAGATTCTTCAGATATTTTATTGGTGGATAATGATATGATAACCTATTGATATACTCAAAGTAGGCAGTGAAAAGCCCATGGCTAGGCGAAAGTTGTACATTCTGACAAGGGGTTATTTAAATCTAAAAAACATTTTCCCTTAAGTCTAAAAAAATATTTTCCCATCAACATAACAACTCACAGTTACCTTTGTGGAAACATGATTAGGAAGATATGAAGGTTGAGCCTACTAGCATGATTTTGACCTGATTTCTGAGATATTTACCTTTAGAATCTTCAGCCCATACACTTATGGTATATTTTTATTTATTTATTTATTTGTCAGAGAGAGAACATGAACAGGGGGAGTGGCAGGCAGAGGGAGAAGCAGGCTCCCCACTGAGCAAGGAGCCCAATGCGGGACTTGATCCCAGGACCCCAGGATCATGACCTGAGCCAAAGGCAGACACTTAACCAACTGAGCCATTCAGGCATCCCACACTTATGATATTTTTATTATCTTTCAGCATCTTTTAATATGTGACACTGAGATGTATCCAGATGGATCTGGGGGCTCCTGATATATTTGCATCCTACATGTCCTCTTCAGGTTCAGCATCAGTATGTCAGTTAAATGCCTACAATATATAAAATCCAATAACGTTTTTTCCAAAGCAATCTACAGATTTAATGCAATCCCTATCAAAATACCACCAGCATTGGGGGCGGGGCAAGATGGCGGAGGAGCAGGAGACCTGGATTTCGTCTCCTATCAGGAATTCAGCTGGATAGGAATCAAACCATTCTGAACACCTACAAACTCAACAGGAGATCGAAGAAAAGAAGAGCAACAACTCTCTGAACAGAAAAGCGACCACTTTCTGGAAGGTAGGATGTGCGGAGAAGTGAATCCGAGGCGATATTCGGGAGGATAGACGGCAGGGGAGGGGCCTCTGTCGGCCGCTTCTGGCAAGTGATAGAGCCACGGAGCACAAAATCGGAACTTTTAGAGTCTGCTCCGCTGAGGGACGTCACTCTGGTGGCGAAGTGGGGGGTGGAACCCTCGCGGGACAGTGTGGTCTCAGGACCCTCGGGGTCACAGAAAGACCGGGGGTGCCTGAGTGCGGCAGAGCTCCCAGGTATCGGAGCGGGGAAGCCGGCTGCAGAGACGGAGCCCAGGCGCGGGCTCTCAGCTCGGGGTTGCTATAAACCGTGATCCGCGGCACAGTCGGGCCACTGCTCCTCCAGCAGGGACCCAACAAGCGGCAGATCCGGGGAGACTCACCTTCTTCCCCCGGGAGGAGAGGTGCGGGAGCGCACCGCGGGGATCTGCTGGGTTTGGAGACTCCACCCGGGGTCGGGTGCCAGATAGAAAGGCGCGGTCACAGGCCGGGTGAGCGCGGAGTGTGGCCGGAGACCGGGGAGACGGGAGTGACTGATGGCTTTTCTCTGGGGGCTCGCTGAGGAGCGGGACCCCGAGTTCTCGGCTCCTCCGGGGCGGAGATTGGGAGGCCGCCATTTTCACTCTCCGCCTCCAAGGCTGTACGGAAAGCTTGCAGGGAACAAAAGCTCCGGAGAGCAAACCCGAGCAGATTACTTAGCCCGGACCGGCAAGGGCGGGGCAATTCCGCCTCCGGCAAAGACATTTGGGAACCACGGCAACAGGCCCCTCCCCCAGAAGATCAGCGAGAACAGCCAGCCAAGGCCAAGTTTACCGATCAATGAGAACGGCAGAACTCCAGCGCTAGGGGAATACTGCACATAGAATTCATGGCTTTTTTACCATGATTCTTTAGTCTTT
>NW_022589747.1:9100436-9172350 GCF_004348235.1 Phoca vitulina | reverse complement strand
GGTGAGCGCGGAGTGTGGCCGGAGACCGGGGAGACGGGAGTGACTGATGGCTTTTCTCTGGGGGCTCGCTGAGGAGCGGGACCCCGAGTTCTCGGCTCCTCCGGGGCGGAGATTGGGAGGCCGCCATTTTCACTCTCCGCCTCCAAGGCTGTACGGAAAGCTTGCAGGGAACAAAAGCTCCGGAGAGCAAACCCGAGCAGATTACTTAGCCCGGACCGGCAAGGGCGGGGCAATTCCGCCTCCGGCAAAGACATTTGGGAACCACGGCAACAGGCCCCTCCCCCAGAAGATCAGCGAGAACAGCCAGCCAAGGCCAAGTTTACCGATCAATGAGAACGGCAGAACTCCAGCGCTAGGGGAATACTGCACATAGAATTCATGGGCTTTTTTACCATGATTCTTTAGTCTTTCAAAGTTAATTTTTTTTTTAACTGTCTTTTTTTTTTTTAATTTTTCTTTTTCCCTTTTTCAACCAACATCTTATCAATCCCTTTTTTAAAAAACATTTCTATTTTTCATTTTTAGAGTCATATTCTATCCCTTCATAGTAGTTACCCTTATTTTTGGCATATATAAGTTGTTGTCTCTTTAAAATTATGAGATACAGTTTCTTCTAACAGATCAAAATATACCCTAAATCTCTAGTGTATGGCTTTGTTCTAGTCTCCTGCCTGATCACATTCTCTCCCTTTTTTTCTCTCTTTTTTTTTAATCCTCTTCTTTCTTTTTTCAAACAACTTCTTATCAATTCCTTTTATAAAATTTTTAATAATTTTCATCTTTACAGTCATATTCCATCCCTTCATTGTATCAACCCTTATTTTTGTACCTATATAAGTTTTTCTTTCTCTAAAATTTTGGGAGGCATTTTCTTCTAACAGACCAAAATACACCCAAAATCTAGTGTGTGGCACTGATCTGTGCACCAGCCTGATCATATTTGATCATATTCTGTTTTTTTTGTTCTGTTTTTGTTTGTTTTTATCTTTTTTTCTTTTTTCTTTCTTTCCCTTTCTTTTCCCCCAGTTTCAGGTCTTATCTGATTTGTTTAGAGTATATTTTCTGGGGACATTGTCACCCTGTTAGCATTTTGTTCTCTCATTCATCTGTTTTCCTCTGGACAAAATGACAAGACGGAAAAAATCACCTCAACAAAAAGATCAAGAGGCAGTACCGACTGCCAGGGACCTACTCAATACGGACATTAGTACGATGTCAGATCTAGAGTTCAGAATCATGATTTTAAAGATACTAGCTGGGCTTGAAAAAAGCATGGAAGATATTAGAGAAACCCTTTCTGGAGAAATAAAAGAACTAAAATCTAATCAAGTCAAAATCAAAAAGGCTACTAATGAGGGGCAATAAAAAGTGGGGGCACTAACTGCTAGGATAAATGAGGCAGAAGAAAGAATCAGTGAGATAGAAGACCAAATGATGGAAAATAAAGAAGCTGAGAAAGAGAGAGACAAACAACTACTGGATCACGAGGGCAGAATTCAAGAGATAAGTGATACCATAAGACGAAACAACATTAGAATAATTGGGATCCCAGAAGAAGAAAGAGAGAGGGGGGCAGAAGGTATATTGAAGCAAATTATAGCAGAGAACTTCCCTAATTTGGGAAAGAAAAGAGGCATCAAAATCCAGGAGGCACAGAGAACCCCTCTCAAAATCAATAAAAATAGGTCAACACACCGACACCTAATAGTAAAACTTACGAGTCTCAGAGACAAAGAGAAAATCCTGAAAGCAGCTCAGGAGAAGAGATATGTAACCTACAATGGTAGAAACATTAGATTGGCAACAGACCTATCCACAGAGACCTGGCAGGCCAGAAAGGACTGGCAGGATATATTCAGAGCACTAAATGAGAAAAAGATGCAGCCAAGAATACTATATCCAGCAAGGCTGTCATTGAAAATAGAAGGAGAGATAAAAATCTTCCAGGACAAACAAAAACTAAAGGAATTTGCAAACACGAAACCAGCCCTACAACAAATATTGAAAGGGGTCCTCTAAGCAAGGAGAGAACCTAAAAGCAACATAGACCAGAAAGGAACAGAGACAATATACAGTAACAGTCACCTTACAGGCAATACAATGGCACTAAATTCCTATCTTTCAGTAGTTGCTCTGAATGTAAATGGGCTAAATGCCGCTATCAAAAGACACATGCTATCAGATTGGATTAAAAAACAGGACCCATTGATATGCTGTCTGCAAGAGACTCATTTTAGACCCAAAGACATCCCCAGATTGAAAGTGAGGGGGTGGAAAACCATTTACCATGCTAATGGACACCAAAAGAAAGCTGGGGTGGCAATCCTTATATCAGAAAAATTAGATTTCAAACCAAAGACTGTAATAAGAGATGAGGAAGGACACTATATCCTACTTAAAGGGTCTATCCAACAAGAAGATCTAACAATTGTAAATATCTATGCCCCTAACATGGGAGCAGCCAATCATATAAGGCAATTAATAACAAAAACAAAGAAACACATTGACAACAATACAATAATAGTGGGGGACTTTAACACCCCCCTCACTGAAATGGACAGATCATCTAAGCAAAAGATCAACAAGGAAATAAAGACTTTAAATGACACACTGGACCAAATGGACCTCACAGACATATTCAGAACATTCCATCCCAAAGCAATGGAATACACATTCTTCTCTAGTGCCCATGGAACATTCTCCAGAATCGATCACATCCTAGGTCACAAATCAGGTCTCAACCGGTACCAAAAGATTAGGATCATTCCCTGCATATTTTCAGACCACAATGCTTTGAAACTAGAACTCAATCACAAGAGAAAAGTCGGAAAGAACTCAAATACATGGAGGCTAAAGAGCATCCTACTAAAGAATGAATGGGCCAACCAGGAAATTAAAGAAGAATTAAAAAAAAATTCATGGAAACCAATGAAAATGAAAGCACAACTGTTCATAATCTTTGGGATGCAGCAAAAGCAGTCCTAAGAGGAAAGTATATAGCAATACAAGCCTTTCTCAAGAAACAAGAAAGGTCTCAAATACACAACCTAACCCTACACCTAAAGGAGATGGAGAAAGAACAGCAAATAAAGCCTAAACCCAGCAGGAGAAGAGAAATAATAAAGATCAGAGCAGAAATCAATGAAATAGAAACTAAAAGAACAGTAGAACAGATCAACGAAACTAGGAGCTGGTTCTTTGAAAGAATTAACAAGATTGATAAGCCCCTGGCCAGACTTATCAAAAAGAAAAGAGAAATGACCCAAATCAACAAAATCATGAATGAAAGAGGTGAGATCACAACCAACACCAAAGAAATACAAACAATTATAAGAACATACTATGAGCAAGTATATGCCAGCAAATTAGATAACCTGGAAGAAATGGATGCATTCCTAGAGATGTATCAACTACCAAAACTGAACCAGGAAGAAATAGAAAACCTGAACAGACCTATAACCACTAAGGAAATTGAAGCAGTCATCAGAAATCTCCCAAAACACAAAAGCCCAGGGCCAGATGGCTTCCCAGGGGAATTCTACCAAACATTTCAAGAAGAATTAATACCTATTCTTCTGAAACTGTTCCAAAAAATAGAAATGGAAGGAAAACTCCCAAATTCGTTTTATGAGGCCACCATTACCTTGATCCTAAAACCAGACAAAGACCCCATCAAAAAGGAGAATTACCGACCAATATCCTTGATGAACATGGATACAAAAATTCTCACCAAATTACTAGCCAATAGGATCCAACAGTAGATTAAAAGGATTATTCACCACGACCAAGTGGGATTTATCCCTGGGCTGCAAGGTTGGTTCAACATCCACAAATCAATCAGCGTGATACAATACATTAACAAAAGAAAGAACAAGAATCATATGATCCTCTCAATAGATGCAGAAAAAGCATTTGACAAAGTACAGCATCCTTTCTTGATCAACACTTTCAGAGTATAGGGATAGAGGGTACATACCTCATTATCATAAAAGCCATCTATGAAAAACCCACAGCGAATATCATTCTCAATGGGGAAAAACTGAGAGCTTTCCCCCTAAGGTCAGGAACGCGGCAGGGATGTCCACTATCACCACTGCTATTCAACATAGTATTAGAAGTCCTAGCCACAGCAATCAGACAACAAAAAGAAACAAAAAGCATCCAAATCGGCAAAGAAGTCAAACTCTCACTCTTTGCAGATGATATGATACTTTATGTGGAAAATCCAAAAGACTCCACCCCAAAACTGCTAGAACTCATACAGGAATCCAGTCAAGTGGCAGGATATAAAATCAATGCACAGAAATCAGTGGCATTCCTATATACCAAAAACAAGACAGAAGAAAGAGAAATTAAGGAGTCGATCCCATTTACAATTGCACCCAAAACCATAAGACACCTAGGAATAAATCTAACCAAAGAGGCAAAGAATCTGTACTCAGAAAACTATAAAATACTCATGAAAGAAATTGAGGAAGACACAAAGAAATGGAGAAATGTTCCATGCTCATGGATTGGAAGAACAAATATTGTGAAGATGTCAATGCTACCTAGAGCAATCTACACATTCAATGCAATCCCCATCAAGTACCATCCACTTTTTTCAAAGAAATGGAACAAATAATCCTAAAATTTGTATGGAACCAGAAAAGACCCCGCATAGCCAGAGGAATGTTGAAAAAGAAAAGGAAAGCTGGCGGCATCACAATTCCGGACTTTCAGCTCTATTACAAAGCTGTTATCACCAAGACAGTATGGTTCTGGCACAAAAACAGACACTTAGATCAATGGAACAGAATAGAGAGCCCAGAAATGGACCCTCAACTCTATGGTCAACTAATCTTTGACAAAGCAGGAAAGAATGTCCAATGGCAAAAAGACAGTCTCTTCAACAAATGGTGTTGGGAAAATTGGACAGCCACATGCAGAAGAATGAAACTGGACCATTTCCTTACACCACACACAAAAATAGACTCAAAATGGTTGAAAGACCTAAATATGAGACAGGAGTCCATCAACATCCTAAAGGAGAACACAGGCAGCAACCTCTTCGACCTCAGCCGCAGCAACTTCTTCCTAGAAACATCGCCAAAGGCAAGGGAAGCAAGGGCAAAAATGAACTATTGGGACTTCAACAAGATAAAAAGCTTTTGCAAAGCAAAAGAAACAGTCAACAAACCCAAAAGACAACCGACAGAATGGGAGAAGATATTTGCAAATGACATATCAGATAAAGGGCTAGTATCCAAAATCTATAAAGAACTTCTTAAACTCAACACCCAAAGAACAAACGATCCAATCAAGAAATGGGCAGAAGACATGAACAGACATTTTTCCAAAGAAGACATCCAAATGGCCAACAGAGACATGAAAAAGTGCTCAACATCGCTCGGCATGAGGGAAATCCAAATCAAAACCTCAATGAGATATCACCTCACACCAGTCAGAATGGCTAAAGTTAACAAGTCAGGAAACGACAGATGTTGGCGGGGATGCGGAGAAAGGGGAACCCTCCTACACTGTTGGTGGGAATGCAAACTGGTGCAGCCACTCTGGAAAACAGTATGGAGGTTCCTCAAAAAGTTGAAAATAGACCTACCATACGATCCAGTGATTGCTCTACTGGGTATTTACCCCAAAGATACAAATGTAGGGATCCAAAGGGGTACGTGCACCCCGATGTTCATAGCAGCAATGTCCACAATAGCCAAACTGTGGAAAGAGCCAAGATGTCCATCGACAGATGAATGGATAAAGAAGAAGTGGTATATATATACAATGGAATATTATGCAGCCATCAAAAGGAATGAGATCTTGCCATTTGCAATGACATGGATGGAACTGGAGGGTGTTATGCTGAGCGAAATAAGTCAATCAGAGAAAGACATGTATCATATGACCTCACTGATATGAGGAATTCTTAATCTCAGGAAACAAACTGAGGGTTGCTGGAGTGGTGGGGGTTGGGAGGGATGGGGTGGCTGGGTGATAGACATTGGGGAGGGTATGTGCATCAGAATCCTAGGAGAGAACAGGCAGGAACCTCTTTGACTTTGGCAGCTTCTCACTAGACACGTCTCTGGAGGCAAGAGAAACAAAAGCAAAAATGAACTATTGGGACTTCATCAAGATAAAAAAAACAATCAAAAAATCTAAAAGGCAACCGACAGAATGGGAGAAGATATTTACAAATGACATATCTGATGAAGTGTTAATATCCAAAATCTTATCAAACTCCAACACTCTCCCCAAAAATATTCCAGTTAAGAAATGGGCAGAAGACATGAATAGACATTTTTCCAAAGAAGACATCCAGATGGCTAACAGACACATGAAAAGATGCTCAACATCACTCATCATCAGGGAAATACAAATCAAAACTCTGATGAGATATCACTTCACACCTGTCAGAATGATTAAAATTAACAACACAGGAAACAACAGATGTTGGTGAGGATGAGGAGAAAGGGGAACCCTCTTGCACTGTTAGTGGGAATGCAAACTGATGCAGCCATTATGGAGAACAGCTTGGAGGTTCCTCAAAAAGCTAAAAATAGAAGTACCCCTAGGAGGCAGTAATTGTACTACTAGGTATTTACCCAAAGGATACAAAAATACAGATTTGAAGGAACACATGCACCCCAATGTTTATGGCAGCATTATCAACAATAGTCAAACTATGGAAAGAGCCCAAATGTCCATCAATTGATGAATGGATAAAGGAGATGTGAGTTATATATACAATGGAATATTATTCAGCCATCAAAAAGAATGAAATCTTGCCATTTGCAACGACATGGATGTAGCTAGAGGGTATTATGCAAAGCGAAATAAGTCAGAGAAGGACAAATACCATATGATTTCACTCATACGTGGAATTTAACAAAACAGATGAACATAGGGGAAGGAAGAAAAAAAAAGAGAAGGAGGCAAACCATAAAACAGACTATTAACTATAGAGAACAAACTGAGACTCGATGGAGGGGACGTGGGCAGGGGATAAACTAGATGGGTGATGCATGTTAAGGAGGGCACTGGTGATGAGCACTGGGTGTTATATGTAAGTGATAAATCACAAATTCTATTACGGAAATGAATATTACACTATATGTTAATAACTAGAATTTAAATAAAAACTGGAAACATTAAAAAAAAATCCAATACCTTAAATAGGGCCCAAGTGGAATCATTAAGAGTGTGGACTCTGGAGCCAGACTGCCTGGTCTGAACAGCAACTCTGTTCCTTACTAGCTGTAAAAAGAACCTTGGACAAGGTGCTTAAACTCTCTGTGCCTCAGTTTTCTCATCTGCAAAATAATGATAGTAGTAGTAAGGGTTATATGACATAAGTCATTTAAAACCTGGTAGGGTGCTTAGTACACAGTAAATGCTGAATAAATTGTAGTTATTGATAATATATTAGTATGCAGCTTATTTTTTCAAACTCTTTGATCACCTTCAGACATTAAAGCAATCCAGATGTTAATGTAATCCTATTATGTTGCTGTTCAGGCTCTGTTTAAGAAATTGTTGCCACCTCAAAGCCATGAGGCTATTTTCATGTTATCATTTGGGAGCTTTATTCTTAAACCTTTCATATTAATATCTATAACCCACCTGAAATTACTAATGTGTTTACTACCAGTAAGGACTATTTTTAATTTTTTCCCATTTGGATATCCAACTGACCCAGCATTATTGCCTTTACTCATTGTCCTATACTGCCAATTTTGTCAGAAGTCAAGTATGCATGCATGTGTAAGTTTGTTCTTGTTCTCTATTCTTTCCTTTGGTCTATTTGTCTATCCTTTTCCCAATACTGTTTTAATTACTGTTACTTTGTGCTAAGTCTTAGAGTCAGAAAGAAAAGTTCTACCACTTCATTCTTCTTCAAGATTGTCTTGGTATTCTTGGTCATTTGCAATTCCAAACACATTTCAGAATCTGCTTGTCAATTAACAAAAAGAAACTTCTGGGATTTTGATTAGGTATTTTGTTATTCCATAGATCATTTTGGGTAGAAATGACTTTAATAATTCTGAGTCTCAAATCCATCTCATATAAATATGTGCTTATTTAGATCTTTTAAATTTTCTCTTACTACTACTCTATGACTCTCTGTATAGAGATCTTACATATGTTTCTTTTTTTAAAAGATTTTATTTATTTATTTGTCAGAGACAGAGAGAGATCACGAGCAAGGGAGAGGGGAAGAGGGAGAAGCAGACTCCCTGCTGAGCAGGGAGCCCAATGTGGGACTCTATCCCAGGACCCTGGGATCATGACCTGAGCCAAAGGCAGACGCCCAGCTAACTGAGCCACACGGGTGTCCTGTGCTGAGAACTTATAAGAAGACATCACTAAGAGTGTAAAGTTAAGTCCTAGGCTAGGAGCAGATATTTGTAGTACATTAAACTGACAGAGGGCTTGTATCTAAAATATATAAAGATCTATTTTTTGAAAAAGACAATACAGTGGATAAGATACGCAAGAGTCCTGAAGTGACACTTCACAAAAAAGGATAATGAAGTGACTAACAAAGATAAACATGCTCAACATCATAAGTCTTTAGAGAAATGCAAATTAAAATCAGACAATGATTTAGCAGAAAGGTAAAATTAAAAAGAATTTCCATGTTAAGTGTTGGCAAGAATGTGGAGTAATGGGGAACTCTCATGCGCCATGCATTGGATTTCCTTGGAAAACTGTTTGGCAGTAACTACTAGAGTTGAACTTGCACACACCCTGTGATCCACTGGTCCATTGGTAGGCATAGACACAACACAAATGTATGCATGAACTGAAAGACATATATAGGAATATTCTTATTAGCATTATTTGTAAAGCTCCAAACTGAAAACAACCAAAATAGCCACCAATTTTATCTTAATTTATTTTATTTTTTAGAAGATTTTATTTATTTATTTGATGGAGAGAGCGAGAGAGGGAACACAAGCAGGGGGAGTGGGAGAGGGAGAAGCAGGCTTCCCGCCAAGCAGGGAGCCCGATGCGGGGCTTGATCCCAGAACCCTGGGATTGTGACCTGAGCCGAAGGCAGATGCTTTACTACTGAGCCACCCAGGCGCCCTTAGCCATCAATTTTAGAATAGATAAATAAATTGTAGTACAGCTGAAAAATGGCCCACCAAAGATATTAAATTTTAATCCCTGGAACCATAAATATTACCTTCTTCACAGTTATGATTAAGCTGAAGTTGTTGAGATGGGGAGATTATTCAGGCTGGCTCTAAAGGCAATTAGATATACCTAATACGAGGAGAACAGAAGGAGATTTAATATACACAGAAAAGGAAGAGAATGTGACCCAGGAAGTAGAGACAGAGGATGTGGTCACAAGTCAAAGAATGCTGGCAGCCACCAAATGCTGGGAGAGACAAAGAATGGATTCTCCCTTACAGTCTCAGAAAGAAGTATGGGCCTACGAATGCTGTGATTAGGGTTCAGTGATACTGACTTTGGATTTCTGGCTTCCAGAACTGTAAGAGAATAAATTTCTGGTGTTTTTTACTGTAGAACTGTTTGTTACAGTCCAGAACTGTAAGCCACTGAATCTCTGGTAATTTGTTACAGCAGCAGAGGAAAGGAATACATCATAGAATGGAATAGTATAAAGCAATAGAAATAAATGACCTACTCAACACATACCAACATGGATGAATCTCAAAAACATACTTCTGAAGGAAAGATGCCAGAGTCAAAAGACAACATACTTATGATTCCACTTATATAAAGTTAAAAAGTAGTCAGAACTCTCTATGATGTTAGAAGTCAAGACAAGGATACCTTTGTGGAGGGGACAGTAACTGGGAGGAGGAGTGAGTTTCTGGAGTCTGGGGAATGTTCAGTCCTTTTAAATCTAGGGGTGTGTTCACTCTGTGATATTTCATGGAGTTGTAATCTTATAATTTATGTACTTTCTATATGTGTGTTTCACTTAAACAAAAATTTATTAAAAAAAAAACAACTAAATGAAATCTGGTCCAGTTGTACCTGATGTGAGTCTTCCCTACCATCACCGCTATAGGGATGTGGCTCCAGGGCTGGAGTGGGACCTTCTCTCTGGACCTACCCTGCTTTGGATTGTTTCAATCTGGTGCTGGTGGTTTCTCTCCTCTGCTGTTCTCTATATAAATAGTATCTGTGCTTGACTTGAGAGGGGGTAGCATTCAGCTTCACTCAGGCTTACCCTTTATCATAGAGTATTCCTTCAAAAGGGGGCCACTGTTCTCCTGGTAGCCACATCAACAATCCAGGTCTCCATCTGTTCAGGGTGGAACTTGCTCTATTTGACCCTTTGCCTACGTGACGCCAGGGCTCCTGCTGTCCTCTGGCATCTGTGCTCCACAATGGAATACCTTAGTTCCCTTTATGTCCCCAAGATCTTCAGAGATCTGGGATGGGTGGCACATCCCACAGTGGGTCCTTCTCACCTTGCTGGCCTGGAATACTTGCTCTCCTGGATTACCAAAGAAAGCATCAACCAGGGAGAGAGAGGACAATATTTTTTCAGGCAGTTACAATTCCCAGAAATGATTCTTCCAATACTTCTCTCCTCTCTTGGCTTTTAGGTGGGAATAAATGGGTGAGAGAAGCACTTTCTTCTTTTCTGTAGAAGGAGAAAAGAGAAGCCTCTCACCATTAATGCTGGGCAAGATCACAAGGTAACTCAGTGACTTATCCACCCCAACCCCTCCTCAGTCTGCTCCTCCCAGTAAGGCAGGTAGAGGGATGCAGTTGGGAGACAATCTCCTTTTTTAGTCCTAGAAGCAGAGTTCAATATCTGACCTGCACTGTAGTGGGTATACTTTCTATCCTTGGCATTGGACCTTAGTCACTAATTCTGGGACAAATAGAAAAGTCCCACTTGATCTGTTATACCCAGGTCCAGTACCAGTCTTTGCAAATAAAAGAATGCTCAAAAGATGCATCCAAGCAAAGAATTCAAACAATGTTTTTTCCTCCTGAAGTACCCAAGGATACTTAGAAGATAGGCTCCAATCCTTGGTAACCTAGATTTTTATAAACTTGTATATTTTTGTCTGGTTGGACCCCAATGATAGTTATAACTAGAGAAACAAACTATATTTAGATTCCTTGACCCCTGGAATTTTACTCATAGCTGAGAATAATAAACCTTCATTCTAGTATTTTTGATACTAGCCTTTTTGAGTGGTATAAGGTGATATCTCATTGTGGTTTTAAATTTGCATTTGCCTAACGATTAATGATGTTGAGTATCTTCTCATGTGTTTGCTGGCCATCTGTATGTCTTCTTTGGAAAAATGTCTAATCAGATCCTTTGCCCATTTTTAAATCACATTATTTTATTTTACTTTTTTTTTTTTGGTGTGGGCCGTATGAGTTCTTTATATATTTTGGATATTAACCCCTTATCAGATATATTATCTACAAATATATTCTCCCACTCAGTATACTGCCTTTTTATCTTCTTACTGGTTTGCAACACTGTGCAAACACTTTAATTAGATGTAGTCTCAATTGTTTATTTTTTGTTTTGTTTACCTTGCCTCAGGAAATGTATCTCAGAAAATGTTACTACAGCTGAAGTCAAAGAAATTACTGCCTATGTTTTCTTCTAGGAATTTAATGGTTTCAGATCTCACATTTAGGTCTTTATTCCATTTCAAGTTTTTTTTTGTGCATGGTATAAGAAAGTGGTCTAGTTTTTATTTTTTTGTGTGTAGCTGTCCAGTTTCCCCAGTATCATTTATTGAAGAAACTGTTTTTTCCTCGTATATTTTTGCCTCCTTTATCATAAATTAATTTACTGTATATGCATGGGTTTATTTCTGGGCTTTCAGTTTTGTTCCACTAATCTATATGTCTGTTTTTGTGCCAGTACCATACTGTTTGAATTACTATACCTTTGTAGTATATCTTGAATTCTGGGATTGTAATACAGCTTTGTTCTTCTTTCTTAAGATTGTCTCTATTGTGTTTTTTTTTTACGAATTTTAGGATTATTTGTTCTAGTTCTGTGAAAAATACTGCTGGTAATATGATAGGGATTGCACTGAGTATGTAGAATGCTTTGGGCAGTATGGACATTTTAACGATATTGGTTCTTTCAATCCATAAGCATCATATATCATTCCTTTTATTTGTGTGTTCAATTTCTTTCATCAATGCCTTAGTTTGCAGAGTATAAGCCTTTTCCTCTTTGTTTAAAATTATTCCTAGGCATTATATTCTCTTTGATGCAATTGTAAATAGGATTGTTTTCTTTACTTCCCTTTCTGCTTTTTTGTTATTAGTATATAGAAATGCAATAGATATCTGTATATTGAATTTGTATCCTGCAACTTTTTTTTTTTTTAAAGATTTTATTTATTTATTTGAGAGAGAGAGAGAGTGAGAGAGAGAGAGCGCAAGAGGGGGTAGGGTTAGAGGGAGAAGCAGACTCCCTGCCGAGCAGGGAGCCTGATGTGGGACTCGATCCCGGGACTCCGGGATCATGACCTGAGCCGAAGGCAGTCGCTTAACCAACTGAGCCACCCAGGCGCCCTATCCTGCAACTTTTTGAATTCATTTATTACATATAATAGTTTTTGGTGGAGTCGTTAGGGTTTTCTACAGATAGTATGTCGTCAGTAAATAGTGACAGTTTTACTTCTTCCTTACCAACTTGGATGCTCTTTATTTCTTTTTCTTGTCTGTTTGCTGTGACTAAGACTTCCAGAACTGTGTTGAATAAAAGTGGTGAGAGTGGACATCCTTGTTCTATTCCTGATCTTCGAGGAAAAGCTCTCAGTTTTTCACCATTGAGGATGATGTTAGCTGTGGATTTGTCATATGTGGCCTTTATTGGTGAAGATGTGGAGAAAAGGAAAGTCTTGTGCACTGTTGGTGGAAATGTAAATTGGTACAGCCACTATGGGAAATAGTAGGGAGGTTCCTCCAAAAATTAAAAATAGAAATACCATATGATCTAGTAATTCTACTTCCGGGTATTTACCCAAAGAAAATGAAAACACTAAATCAAAAAAACATATGCACCCCTGTGTTTATTGAAGCATTATTTACAATAGCCAAAGTATGGAAGCAATCCAAGCATCCATTGATAGATGAATGGATAAAAAAGTTGGAGATATATATATATATATATATATCCATTGTATATAATGGAATATCACTCAGCCATCAAAAAGGATGAGGCCTTACAATTTGTGACAGCATGGAGGGTATTATGCTAAATGAAGTAAGTCAGACTGAGAAAGACAAATACCATATGATTTCACTTATATGTGGCATTAAAAAAAAACAAATGAATAAATAAACAAACAAAAATCAGACCTATAAATACAGAGAACAAAGTGGTGGTTGCCAGAGGAGAGGGGGAGTGAGGGGACGGGCAAAATAGGTGAAGGGGAGTGGGAGATATAGGCTTCCAGTTATGGAAAAAGTAAGTCATGGGAATAAAATGTACAGCACATGGAATATAGTCAATGGTACTGTGTTAGTGTTGTCTGGTGACAGATGGGAGCTATACTTGCGGTGAACATAGCATAATGTAGAGCTGTGGAATCACTCTGTTGTACACCCGACACTAATATAAACTGTACTCAAAGGAAAAAAAAAAACTGTGTATATATACATTAATGGAATATTACTCAGCCATAAAAGAAGGAAATCTTGCCATTTAAAATATGGATGGACCTAGAAAGTATTATGCTAAGTGAAATAAGCCAGAAAGAAGAAGACAAATACTGAGTGATTTCACTTATATGTGGCACCTAGAAAACAAAGCAAAACAAACAAGAACAACAAAAGAGAGAAGTAGACTCATAAATATAGAGAAAAAACTGGTGGTTGTCAACGTGGAGGGGGGTGTAGGGGTGGGCAAAATGGGTGAAGGGGATTAAGAGGTACAACCTTTCAGTTATAGAATAAATAAGTGATGAAAAGTGTAGCATAGGGAATGCAGTCAATAATATTGTGATACACGGATTGTGGTGAGCAGTTGAATCACTGTGTTGTGCACCTGAAACTAAGTTTAATATTATATGTCAACTATACTTCAATTGAAAATTTAAAAAATTTTAAAAACCTTAATTTTACCTGCCTTCATCTATATTCTTGCACTGGGAAAATAAAACCTTTAGTTTAAAAAAAAAAATTAGTAGATTTTTTAGCAGTTTTAGGTTTACAGAAAACATTAAATGAAAAGTACACAGGATTCCCATATAACCCCTTTACCCATCACCCTTGTAATTTCCCAAATTTCTAATATCTCACATTAATGTGCTACATTTGTTGCAATTGATGAACCAATATTGGTACATTATTATTAACCAAAATCCATGGCTTACTTTAGGTCACTCTTGGTGTTACACATTCTATGGTTTTTAAAAAAGTATACTGACATGTATTCATCATACTAGGTATCATATAGAATAATAGTTTCACTGCCCTAAAATCCTCTTTGCTCCATTTCTTCATCTCTCTTCTGTTCCATCCCTCCAACCCTTGGCAACCACTGGCTTTGTTACTGTCTCCACGGTCATGCCTTTTTCAGAATGTTATAGAGTTGAAATCATACAGTATGTAGCCTTTTCAAATTGGTTTTTTTTTTATTTAGTAATATGCATTTAAGGTGCCTCCATGACTTTTCATGGCTTGATACTAATTTCTTTTCACTATTTTTTTTTAAAGATTTTATTTATTTATTTGAGAGAGAGAATGAGAGAGACAGAGAGAGAGAGCACATGAGAGGGGGGAGGGTCAGAGGGAGAAGCAGACTCCCTGATGAGCAGGGAGCCTGATGTGGGACTCGATCCCGGGACTCCAGGATCATGACCTGAGCTGAAGGCAGTCGCTCAACCAACTGAGCCACCCAGGCGCCCCTCTTTTTACTACTGACTAATATTTCATTGTCTAGGTGGACCACAGTTTATTTATTCATTCATCTACTAAAGGACATCTTGGCTGCTTCCAAGTTTTGGCAATTATGAATAAAGCTGCTATTAACATCTGTGTGCAGGTTTTGTGTGGACATAGTTTTCAACTTCTTTGGGTAAGTACCAGGGAATGTGATTGCTGAATTGTATGGTAAGAGTATATTTAGTTTTGTAAGAAATTGCCCAAAGTAGCTGCACCATTTTGCATTCCCACCAGGGGGTGTGTAATGGTATCACATTGTTGCTTTAATTTGCATTTCCTGAATATCATATAATGTGGAACATCTTTTCATATGCTTATGTGGCACCTGTATTCTTCTTTTTTTACGTTCAAGTATAATTAACATACATTAGTTTAATTCAAGTATAATTAACGTTACATTAGTTTCAGGTGTACAATATAATGATTCAACAATTCTATACATTTCTCAGTGCTCATCAAAATAAGTGTACCCTTAATCTGCTTTATCTATTTCTCCCATCTCCCTATCCACCTCCCCTCTAGCAACCACCAGTTTGTTCTCTATATTTAAGAGTGTGGGATTTTTTTGTCTCTTTTTTTTCTTTGTTCCTTTATTTTGTTTCTTAAATTCCACACGAGTGAAATCAAAAGATATTTGTCTTTCTGTGACTGACTGATTTCACTTAGCATTATATCTTCTAGATCCATCCATGTTGTTGCAAATGGCACGATGTCATTCTTTTTTATTACTGAGTAACATTCCATAGTATATATATGCCACATCTTCTTTCATTTATTCATCTATCATCTATCAATAGGCACTTGAGTTGCTTCTGTATCTTGGTGATCGTAAATAATGCTTCAATAAACATAGTGATGCATGTATCCTTTTGAATCAGTGTGTTCACTTTCTTGGGGTATATACCCAGTAGTGGAATTACTGGATCATATGGTAATTCTACTTTTAATATTTTGAGGAACCTCCATACTATTTTCTATAGTCACTCTACCAATTTACATTCCCACTAATAGTGCATGAGGGTCCCCTTTTCTCCACATCCTCATTGACCTTTGCTCTTCTTTTTCTAGCTCCTTTAGGAGTAAAGTTAAGTTGTTTATTTGAGACTTTTTCTGCCTCTTGAGGTAGGTCTATATTGCTATAATCTTCTCTCTCAGAATACTTTTGCTGTATCCCAAGTATGTTGGATTTGTTATTTTCATTTTCATTTGTCTCTCTATATTTTATATTTCCTCTTTGATTTATTGGTTGAGACATTCATTGTTTAGCAGCATATTATTCAGCTTCCATGGATTGTGTTCTTTTCAGATTTTTTCCTATGATTGATGCCTAGTTTCATACTATTGTGGTCATAAAAGATGCATGATGTTATTTCAAACTTTTTACATTTATTGAGACTTGTTTTGTGGTCTAACATGTGATTTATTTTTGAGAATGTTCCATGTGCACTTGAAAAGAATATGTATTCTGCTGTTTTTGGATGGAGTGTTCTGAATATATCCGTTGGGTCCATTTGGTCCAATGTGTCATACAAAGCCACTCTTTCCTTGTTGATTTTCTGTTTGGATGATCTATCCATGGATGTAAGTAGGTTATTAAGATCCCCTACTATTATTGTATTACTGTCAGTTTCTTCCTTAATGTCCATTAATATTTGCTTTATGTATTTAGATCCTCCAATGTTGGGTGCATAAATATTGTAAATATTTACAATTTTCTTGTTGAATTGTTCCCTTTATGATTATGTAATGTCCTTCTTTGTCTTTTGTTACAGTTTTGTTTTAAAGTCTATTTTGTCCAATATAAGTATTGCTACTCCAGTTTTCTTTTTGCTTCCATTTCATAGTAAATGTTTTTCCATCCTTTCACTTTTGATCTGCATGTGTCTTTAGGTCTAAAGTGAATCTCCTGTAGGCAGTGTGTAGATGGCGTTTTTTTTTTTTTTTTAATCCACTCATTCATCCTATGTCTTTTGATTGGACCATTTAGTCTATTTACATTCAAAGTAATTATTGATAGGTAAGTACATACTTATTGCCATTTTGATACTTGTTTTATGGTTGCTTTTGTAAGTCTTCTCTGTTCCTTTCTTCTCTTGCTCTCTTCTTTTGTGGTTTTATGGCTTTTTAAAGTAATGTGCTTGAATTTCTTTCACTTTATTTTTTGCATATTAGTAGTTTTTGATTTGTTGTTATTAGGCTCATATATATCATCTTATGCATATAGCAGTCTATATTAAGTTGATGGTCATAAGTTTTAACCCATTCTAAAAGCACTAAGTATTTACCTCCTTGTATATTTTATGTATATAATGTCATACTTTACTTCCTTTTATTTTGTGAATCCCTTGACTGATTTATAGATATAATTGATTTTACTATTTTTGTGCTTTAACCTCCATGTTAGTTTTATATGAATTATCTACTACTTTTATTATATTTGTATTTAACTGTGAATTTTTTTTCCTTTCTTAATTTTCTTACTCCTGATTATGGCCCCTCCTTTCCACTCAATGAATTTCCTTTAATGTTTCTTGTAAGGCTGGTTTAGTAGTGATGAATTCCTTTAACTTTTGTTTGTCTGGGGAATGTTTTTCTCTTTTTCTATTCTGAATGATACCTTTGCCGGCTAGAGTATTCTTGGTTGAAGGCTTTCATCTTTCAGCACTTTGAATATATCTTGCCACTCTCTTCCAGCCTGCAAAGTTTCTGCTGAAAAATCAGTCGATAGCTTTATGGGGTTTCCCTTGTACGGAACTGTTTTCTTTTCTCTTGGTGCTTTTAAATTTCACTATTTATCATTACGTTTTGCCATTTTAATTATTATGTGTGTTGGTGTGGACCTTCTTGGGTTGATTTTGTTGGAGGATCTCTGTGGCTCTTGGATCTAGATGTCTGTTTTTTAGCCCAGATTAGGGAAGTTTGTAGCTATTATTTTTTCAAATAAATTTTCTGCCTCCTTTACTCCCTCTTCTCCTTCTGGGAGTCCTATAATATGAATAATAATAATAATAATAATAACAACATTATGCTTGATGATGTTGCTCAATTTCCTATACAAATTCTCATTTATTATTATTTTTTTTCTTTTTGCTGTTCAGCTTATTTTCCATTACTCAGCCTTCCAGTTCACTGATCTGTTCTTTTATCTCCTCTAGTCTACTAATGATTCCTTCTAGTGGATTTTTCTTTTTTTAATTTTTTAAAAAAAGATTTATATGTTTATTTGAGAGAGAGAGACAGAGAGCATGTGCTAGAGAGCTAGCATGAGTGGCGGGGGGAAGGGCAGAGGGAGAGGGAGAGAGAGAAGCAGGCTCCCTGCTGAGCAGGGAGCCCAATGTAGGGCTTGATCCCAGGACCCCTGGATCATGACCTGAGCTGAAGGCAGGTGCTTAACTGACTGAGCCACCCAGGCACCGCTGTAGTGTATTTTTATTTTCAGTTATTGAGTTATTCATCTCTGATTGGTTCTTTTTTTTATATTTTCTATCTCTTTTTTAAGATTTATTTATTTATTTGAGAGAGAGAGAGGTCATGTACAGGCAGGGAGGGGCAGAGGGAGAGGTAGAGAGAGAATCTCGAGCGGACTCCCTGCTGAGCACAGAGCCCAAAGTGGGGCTTGATCCCATGACCCCGAGATCATGACCTGAGCCAAAATCAAAAGTTGGATGCTCAACCAACTGAACCACCCAGGTGCCCCAATATATTTTCTATCTCTTTTTTGAAGGTCTCACTGGGATGCCCCATTTTTTTCTCAAGTCCAGTAAGTATCTTTATGACCATTACTTTGAATTTTCTGTAAGGCATATTGCTTCTCTCCATTTTATTTAGCTCATTTGCTGAGGTTTTGTCCTTTTCTTTCATTTGAGACTTATTCCTCTGTCTCCTAATTTTGTCTAACTCTTTGTATTTGTTGTTATGAATTAGGAAAGTCAGTTATGTTTCCTGATCTTGAAAGTAGTGGCCTTATGAAGAGGCCTGTTGTGTCCTGTGGCATAATGTCCCCTGTTTACCAGAACTAGACATTTCAGGGATGCCTCCTATGTGGGTTGCATGTACCCTAATGTGGCTAGACCTCATTTGTTTTTGTTCAGTCTGCTGCAGTGGCCCATTTTGCCTGTTGTGGGCAAGGTTTGGTCCCTGTGCTGTGAAGGGGCCAGTCTAGAGCCATCATGGGCTTGTAATTGAGCAGTGTCAGCAGTCAGACCAGATTCCTGTCCTCAGACTCTTTGCTGAGGTCACTCTGAGCTGCAGGGCACTCTCCCTGTGTTGTCCCCTGAGAGGCTATAGTTGGTGGGTAGGGTCTGCAGACAAACCAGATAATTACCTCCAATCCATCTGTCCAGGCTGCAATGACCCTGAACTTCAGGGCTCTCTCCCTATGCTACTCCTGAGAGGTTTTTGTTGGTGGGCAAGGCTGACAGATCAGATGCCTGTCCCTAGTCTGCTGGGACTGCAGATGTAGTGATCAGTAGTGCACTCTCTGTATTGCAAGTTATAAGGTTTGCCTGCTGGTGCTGCAATCATATTAGTGTATGTGGTTATCTCTCTCTTTCCCCAGGGCAGAAATCACTTTGGAGTGGTGCCGGTCCTTGCTGTGACTACACTCCTTGCAGGATGAGACAGGGTAAGAGCTGCTTTAGAGGTACTTCTGCTGGGTGGGACTGGTTGGATAGGGTGGATCCACAGGACAAATTAGTACTGGGTCACATGGTGTTAACAAGCTAAGTGGAGAGTGTTTGCACTGGTTCCCACAGGTGTACTGCTATCTAGGCTGGGGATCTGGGGAGGGAAATGGTGCCCACCAGATCTTTTGTTCTTGAAGTCTCCTAAAGATCCTTGCATCTCCAGCACCTCTTCTGAGATGAGTAAATAAATCTCTTTCAAGATGCTGCTTCTATGCTGGATCTCAGTGGGTTGTTTGTTATGCTATCTCTTTAAGGGTGGGACTCGGCTACCTGTCGTCTGTAGGCTCTTCCAGAGCCAAGCCTGCTGATTTTTAAAGTACTTGGAGTTAAGCCCTGCTGGTTATAAAAATTCACAAAGGTAAGCCCCTCTGGTTTTCAAAGCCAGATGTTATAGGGGCTCATCTTCCCAGTGCAGATCCCCTGTGCCTGGGATGCCTGGTGTGAGGTCTGATTCTCCCCTTCTTTGTGCTTGTTGTCTCACTCCCATTGTGGTTTGTCTCACAAGGAGTTTGATTACAGATCACATCTCCACCCCTCCTACCAATTTGATATGACCTCCTTTCTCTTTTTCCCCCCACATTTTTATGGTTGTAAAATACATATAAAAAATTTACTATCTTAACCATTCTTAAGTGTACAGTTCAGTGGTATTAAGTACATTAATATTGATGTGCAACCATCACCACTACCCAACACCAGAACTCATTAAACAATAAATTCCCCTTTCCTCCCTCCCCCTATCACTGGTAACCACAATTCTGCTGTCTCCATACTTTTGACTACTCTAGGTATTTCATGGTGGTTCCTACTCTGCCATCTTCCTAGAATCCTTTCAAAATGCCCTATTTTTGAGAACATGAATTCATTATTCCTTGATTGAGAAGAAAGCATCATGGTATGGGAAGTTCCATTACCTCCATATGAAAAAGGAAGATGGTGTGTGTGTGTACTGATTTCTAGAGAATGCACAAAAGTGAGGCAATTTAAAGCAAGTCATCTGGTATTTATAGCTTCCACAGGTATCCAGAGCTTCCTTCAGTTTTGAAGCAAACAAAGACAGGTCCATGACAGTCAAGCATACAAAGAATGATTATGATTTGAAGGATTTGTTTTCTCTCATGGGCAAGTGATCCTGACTTCCTTTCTAACATAGTAGTGGCATCAACAGTGCTGCTTAGTCCACTTGGGTTTTGTATTCTCTTATGCTTCAGAAGTCTTTTGAGATGGAACCCATTGATTTCATGTGGAGTTTATGGCAGGGGCTCACAGTTGGCTGGAATTTTTGAAAAGACTTTTAAATGGAGGAAACATTTATAGAGATTGAGCAGGGTTAAGAGACAGAGTATTTTAAGGCACCCAGAGACTAACACCATTGGGAAGGTTTATCAGGCCAGTATCCAAAGGAGCAATGGTGTTACCAGAGCCTGCATGAAAACTAGATTTCTGGAAGAAAATCTAGTCACAGAGTGATGCATTGCCTGCCGCATACATGCCAAAGCAGGGAAAAAGGAGATACATCTTTGGCCTCTCTCTCTCTTCTCTCCTTTTCTGACCTTAGTCAGTGCCTTTCATTGGCCAAACCTTCAGAAAGCCAGAGGGTAAGACAGCAAAAGGGACAGTGTCCACAGAGGTTAGCATTCTGAAGCACAAAACAGAATAGAAGAAGGTGTAGAATGAATTAAGGGGTTAGGGCTGGAGAGGAACAGAATGTAACCAGCACAGATATTGAGTGATGTTGAGCATTTTTTCATGTGTCTGTTGGTCATTTGTGTCTTCTTTGAAGAAGTGTCTGTTCATGTCTTGTGCCCATTCCTTGACTGTATTATTTGTTTTTTGGGTGTTGAGTTTGAGAAGTTCTTTATAGATCTTGGATACCAGCCCTTTATTTGTTATGTCATTTGTAAATATCTTCTCCCATTCCATAGGTTGCCTTTTAGTTTTGTGGACTGTTTGCTGTGCAGAAGCTTTTTATCTTGATGAAGTCCCAAAAGTTCATTTTTGCTTTTGTTTCCCTTGCCTTTAGAGACATGTCTTCGAAGAAGTTTCTGTGGCCTAGGTCAAAGAGGTTACTGCCTGTGTTCTGCTCTAGGATTTGATGGATTCCTGTCTCACATTGAGGTCTTTCATCCATTTTGAGTTTGTCTTTCTGTATGGTGTAACAGAATGGATCCAGTTTCATTCTTCTGCATGTGGCTGTCCAATTTTCCTAGCACTATTTTTTGAAGAGACTGTCTTTTTTCCACTGGATATTCTTTCCTGATTTGTCAAAGATTAGTTGACCTAGAGTTGAGGTCCATTTCTGGGCTCTCTATTCTGTTCCATTGATCTATGTGTGTGTTATTGTGCCAATACCATGCTGTCTTGATGATCACAGCTTTGTAATAGAGCTTGGAGTCAGCCATTGTGATGCCTCCAGCTTTGGTTTTCTTTTTCAATATTCCCCTGGCCATTTGGAGTCCTTTCTAGTTCCATACAAATTTTAGGATTGTCGTTCCAGCTCTGTGAAAAGTGCTGATGGTATTTTGATAGGGATTGCATTGAAAGTGTAGCTTGCTCTGAGTAGCACAGACACTTTAACAATGTTTGTTTTTCCAATCCATGAGCATGGAATGCTTTTTCATCTCTTTGTGTCTTCCTTAATTTCTTTTATAAGTGTTCTGTAGTTTCTATCCTTTACCTCTTTGGTTAGGTTTATTCTTAGGTATCTTATGGTTTTTGGTGCAATTGTGAATGGGATGGATTCCTTAATTTCTCTTTCTTCAGTTACATTGTTAGTGTATAGAAATGCAACTGATTTCTGTGCATTGATTTTTTATCCTGCCATGTTGCTGAATTGCTGTATGAGTTCTAGCAATTTTGGGCTGGAGTCTTTTGGATTTTTCACATAAAGTATCATGTCATCTGTGAAGAGAGAGGGTTTGACTTCTTCTTTGCCAATTAAATGCCTTTTATTTCTTATCATTGTCTGATTGTTCAGGCTAGGACTTCTAGTACCATGTTGAACAAAAGTGGTGAGAGTGGGCATCCCTGTTGTGTTCCTGACCTTAAGGGAAAAGCTCTCAGTTTTTCCCCATTGAGAATGATATTTGCTGAGGGCTTTTCATAGATGGCTTTTATGATATTGAGGTATGTTCCCTCTATCCCTATACTCTGAAGAGTTTTAATCAAGAAAGGATGCCATATTTTGTCAAATGTTTTCTCTGCATCAATTGAGAGGATCATATGGGTCTTGTCTTTTCTTTTATTAATGTGATCTATCTGGTTGATTGATTTGTGAATGTGGAAACACCCTTTTATCTCAGGAATAAATCCCAGTTGGTCGTGATGAATAATACTTTTGATGTACTGTTGGATCCTATTGGCTAATATCTTGGTGAGTACTTTGGCATCCATGTTCATCAGGGATATTGGTCTGTAATTCTCCTTTTTGAAGGGGTCTTTGTCTGGTTTTGGAATCAGGGTAATGCTGGCGTCATAGAACGAGTTTGGAAGTTTTCCTTCCATTTATATTTTTTGAAGCAGCTTCAGTAGATAGGTCTGATTTCTTCTTTAACTGTTTGGTAGAACTCCCCCTGGGAAGCCTTCTGGCCCTGGACTCTTGTTTTTTGGGAAGTTTTTGATTACTGCTTCAATTTCCTTGCTGGATATTGGTCTGTTCAGATGTTCTACCTCTTCCTGTTTCATTCTTGGTAACTTATAATTTTCCAGGAATGCACCCATTTCTTCCAGATTGCTTAATTTGTTGAAATGTAGTTGCTCATAGTATGTTCTCACAATTGTTTGTATTTCCTTGCTATTTGTCGTGATCTCTCCCCTTAAATCATGATTTTATTAATTCGGGTCTTCTCTCTTTTCTTTTGGATAAGTCTGGCCAGAGGTTTATGGATCTTCTTAATTCTTTCAAAGAACCAGCTTCTAGTTTCATTGATCTGTTCTACTGTTCTTCTGGTTTCTATTTCACTGATTTCTGCTCCAATCTTTATTATTTCTCTTCTCCTTTTTGGTTTAGGCTTTATTTGCTGAGCTTTCTCCAGGTCCTTAAGTGTAAGGTTAGCTCGTGCATTTGGGATTTTTCTAATTTTTTGAGAGAGGCTTGGATGGCTATATACTTCCCTCTTAGGACTGCCTTTGCATATCCCATAGGTTTTGAACTGATGTGTTTTCATTTTCATTGGTTTGCATGAATTGTTGAAGTTCTTCTTTAATTTCCTGGTTGACCCATTCATTCTTGAGCAGGATGCTCTTAACCTCCAAGTGTTCAGCCTCCTTCCAAATTTCTTCTTGTGGTTGTGTTCCAGTTTCAAAGCATTGTGGTCTGAAAATATGTAAGGAATAATCTCAATCTTTTGGTATCAGTTGAGATCTGATTTGTGACCCAGTATGTGATCTATTTTGGAGAAAGTTCCATGTGCATTTGAGAAGAATGAGTGTTCTGTTGTTTTTGGGTGGAATGTCTGTATATGTTTATGAAGTCTACCTGGTCCAATGTGTGATTCAAAGCTCTTGTTTCTTTGTTGATTCTCTGCTTAGATGATCTGTCCATTGCTGTGAGTGGGGTGTTGAAGTCCCCTACTCTTAATGTATTATTATCAATGTGTTTCTTTACTTTGGTTATTAATTGGTTTATATAATTGGCTGCTCCCATGTTGGGGGCATAGATATTTATAATTGTTAGATCTTCTTGTTGGATAGACCCTTTCAGTATGATATAGTGTCCCTCTACATCTCTTGCTACAGTCTTTGGTTTAAAATCTAATTTGTCTGATATGAGGATTGCTACCCCAGCTTTCTTTTGAGGTCCCTTAGCATGGTAAATTGTTCTCTACCCCCTCACTTTCAGTCTGGAAGTGTCTTTAGGTCTAAAATCAGTCTTTTGTAGACAGTATATGGATGGTTCGTGTTTTTTTTTTCATCCAATCTGATACCCTGTGTCTTTTTATTGGAGCATTTAGCCCATTTACATTCAGAGTAACTATTGAAAGATATGAATTTAGTGCCATTGTATTGCCTGCAAAGTCCCTGTTTCTGTAATTGTTTCTTTCTGGTCTATGTTACTCTTGGGGTCTCTCTTCACTTACAATATCCCCCTTAATATTTCTTGCAGGGCTGGCTTGGTGGTCACATATTCTGTCAGGTTCTGCCTGTCCTGGAAACTCTTTATCTCTCCTTCCATTCTGAATGACAACCTTTGCTGGATCAAGTATTCTTGGCTGCATGTTCTTCTCATTTACTACCCTGACTATGTCTTGCCAGCCCTTTCTGGCTTGCCAGGTTTCTGTGGATAGTTCTGATGTTATTCTGATGTTCTTTCCCCCATACGCAAGGAACCTCCTCTCCCTAGGTACTCTCAGGATAGTTTCTTAGGCTGTAAGATATGCAAGCTTCACTATTATATGTCAGGGTGTTCATCTATTTTTATTGATTTTGGGAGGGGTCCTCTCTGCCTCTTGGACAGGAATGCTTGTTTCTTTCCCCAGATTAGGGAAGTTCTCAGCTATGATTTGTTTAAATATACCTTCTAGCCCTCTCTCTTTCCACCCGCTTGGACACCCCAATAATTCTGACATTGGTTCTTTTCAGTGCATCATTAAATTCTCAAAGCCTTTCTTCATGGGCTATTGTCTTTCTCTCTTTTCCTCAGCGTCCTTTCTTTGCATCATCCTGTCCTCTAGATCATTTATTCTCTCTTCTACCTCATTTACATCAGCTGTTAGAGCATCCAATTTAGACTGCATTTCATTCGTAGCATTTTTAAGTTCAGCCTGATTAGATCTCATTTCTGCCCTTAGGGATTCTGTATGTCCGTCATGCTTTTTTCCAAGCCTAGCTATCAACTTTTAATTGCTATCCTGAATTCCATCTCTGACATCTTACTTATATCCATATCTGTGGCAGAGAACATTGCCTCTGGTTCTTTTTTTGTGTGTGACTTCCTCCTTCTAGTCACTTTGCCCAGATAAGGATGGGTGAGCCAATGAGCAGAGTCCAAGATATCAACCACGGCCCAACCAAAATATATCCTAGACAAATCTGAAGTATTTGGAAGCCACAACAGCAAAAGGAAACAAAATCAAAATGAAAGAAAACAGAAATGGGGGTGGGGGGTAGAGACTATAATCTTTCAGGGTGAACAAAGCAGGGTGATCCATTTGTTCCTGATTGCATTTTCTGTGTTCGAAGACACTACATCCCAAAATTGCAACTAAAGCAAAACTTATATATATATTTAAATAAAATTGAAAAGAGTGAAAAAAGGACTAAATTGAGGCATATATCTATAAAATGTAGATATAAAAAAATAAACATTAAAAAGCGACTTAACATAAGTTGGTAAAATAAGAATCTAGTTGAAACGGGAAAAAGGTAAAAAAAAAAAAGAAATGGAAAATTTTAGACTGAAAGATAAATGAACCATGAGGAAACACCTGGATCTCAATATACTATTTTCCCTGGAGCTGGAGATTCACAGTCTTGTGGGATCCATACAGTTGTAGTTCATTACCTCTTCTTCCAGTCTGCCTAGGATCCTGAGGGTGCTAGCTATTGTTAGGAAAAGGTCTGTTATTACTCTTTAGTAAAAACTCAGTCATGAGACCCTTCAGATGTTTATTGGTGGGTCATATGCTTGAGGGATGATTGTCAACATGTATCTGGGGGGTAGAGATAAAGGAAGGTTCCAAAGAAATTTTTATATGTTAAAGTAGACTTACAGGATCCTGGGGGTTGTGCTAAAATTGCCTTTTGCCCTCACCAAAGTATTAACATCAAGGCAGCTGTATTCCTAGAGGAATGTCACTCTGCCTGTTTTAAGGACTTGTAAATGGGCTGTAAGTAGTAAAGATATTTAATTTTTCTTTTGCCTTTGTTTCCCACATCATCTTGATCTAGGTGGTGGTTACATGAGCATAAAAATATGTAAAAATTCTTCAGCCTTTGTGTAGTGTAGGTAAATTTCACCCCAATTTAAAAAGAAAAAGAGAGAGGATTAGGGGAAGATGGCAGAATAAGAAGTACCATGAATCTTTCTCCCCACCTAAACAACTATTACATAGGCAAAATCAGTCTGATGTAATATTTTGGAACTCTAGAGCCTACTGAAGGTTTGCAACTTCCAAGGAAAGGCTTTAATAATAAGTTGTGGTTAACCTTGGTCAATTTCAGCTCTTAGCACAACACCATCTATCCATCCCCCACTCCTCACGCCTATAGCAAGCAGCCATGCTTATGTTCCAGGAGCAGCTTGACACAGTTTGCAGGAGCGAGAGTGGTAAAAAATGATCCTGTCCTCCAGATGTTAGGGGTCTGTGCTCTTATCTCAGATGGATGCTTCCAATCACAGAGATTCAGAAAAAAGAGGTAAGGCCATTGTTATTGCATGCCCCCCCCCCAATTGTTGCAAGTCCCTTCTCTTTGGCTGAAGTGATTTCCAGGGGATTTAAAAGGCTGCTGCCTTTTCCCTCCCCTTCATTTTCTCTCTTTTTCTTCTTTTGAGAGCCAGTCATTGAAAACTAGCTTATTCAAAAATAACCACACAGACAACAAAAGCTAGAAAGTCATCATGCATTCCTAGGTGAAGGCAGAGGTTCAGGAAAGATCTGAGAAGACATTAAGTTTATGCTTAAGACCATAGTTGGTACATAGACAGCCTATAATAAATATCCAAACAAAAACAATAAACAATAACAAAAAACTGCAACCCAGGGGGATAGGAAGACTTTGATTTTAAGAGTTACCACATTGTTAGATTCAAATGTCCAGTGTTCAACAAAAAATTAGAAGGCAGTCAAAGAAACAGGAAAATATGGCCCACTCAATGGAAAAAATAATCAATAGAAACTGTCCCTGAAAAAAATCTAATGACATACACTGAAGACAAAAACTTTATTTTTTAAAAAGATTTTATTTATTTATTTGAGAGAGGGAGAGAGAGAGAGAGATTGAGAGAATGAGTGCGAGAAGGGGCAGAGGGAGAAGCAGACTCCCTGCAAAGCAAGAGAGGGAACACAAGCAGGGGGAGTGGGAGAGGGAGAAACAGGCCTCCCGTGGAGCAGGGAGCCCAATGCAGGACTCGATCCCAGGACCCTGGGAACATGACCTGAGCTGAAGGCAGATGCTTAACCAAATGAGCCACCCAGGTGCCCAGACAAAGACTTTAAAATAGTTGTCTTAAACAGGCTCAAAGAAGTAAAGTAAACAAGCATAGGGAAAGTAAACAAACAAACAAAAACAAAAAACAGTGTGTGAACAAAATGGAAATATCAATAAAAGAATAGAAAACTTTAAAAGAAGCAAAAGAATTCTGGAGCCAAAGGTTTAATAACTGAAATGAAAAACTCACTACATGGATTCAAAGGCAAATTTGAACATTCTGAGAAAAGGATCAGCAAACTTGAAGATAAAACAATGGAAATTTTTAGTCTTAGGAACAGAAAGAAAAAAGATTAAAAAAAAAAATAAGTGAACCAGGCCTAAAATTTTTTTTGGGATGAATCTTAAAAACAGCATGAGAGAAATGAATTATCACATGTGAGGGATAGATCCTCAATAAGATTAAAAGCATATTTCTCATCAGAAGCTTTGGAGGCCAGAATTCAGTGGGCCAATATATTCAAAGTGCTAAAAGATAAAAACTGTCAACCAAGAATCCTATATGTGACAAAACTGTCCTTTAAAGGTGAGGGAGAAATTAAGACATTTCCAGATAAACAAAAGCTGAAGGAGTTCATGACCAGTAGATCTGCCTGCAGGAAATGCTCAAGGGAGTCCTGCAGGATGAAATGAAAGGACACTAGACAGTAACTCAAAGCCATATGGAGAAATAAACATTTCAGTAAAGGTAGATGCCTTGGCAATTGTAAAGCTAGCATTATTGTAACAATGGTTTGATTTAGCTTTTTTGGTTTCTACATGATTTAAGAGACTAATACATTTAAGAGCAATTTGTACAAAAGTTAGCATTACTGTAACATTGGTTTGCAACAACCCATCTTGTTTTCTACATACTTTAAGTGACTAATGCATTTAAAAGAATTACTAGTTTATGTTTTGGGACAAACCATGTGTACAGATGTAATTTTGTGATATCAACAACCAAAATAAGTGGGAACAGAACTGTAAAGGAGCAGACTTTTTGCATGTTTTTGGAGTTAAGATGGTATAATTTCAATTAGAATGTTATAATGTTAGGCTATTAAATGTAATCCCCATGGTAACCACAAAGAAAATAGCTGTAGAATATTCATAAAAGAAAATGAAAAAGAAATTTAAATATTTCACAACAAAAAAGTCAGTTGAACACAAAAGGAGATAGTAGTGTAGTAAGTGAGGGACAAAAAAGCTGTAAGGCTCATAGAAAACAAACAGCAAAATGACAGAAATAAGTACCTCTCTATAAGTAATTCCTTATATGTAAATGGACTAAACTTTCTAATTAAAAGACCAAAATTGGCAGAATAGAATAAAGAATTCACTTTATATCTAAAGGCACAAAGAAGTTGAAAAATGAAAGAATGAGCAGAGATATTGCACATAAATAGTAACCAAAGGAGGGCAAGGGTAGCTCTGCTGATATTGTACTAAATAGAATTTAAATCAAAAACATTTATGAGACAAAGAAAGACATTACATACTATGAAAGGTTTAATACAGCATGAAGATACAACAATTATAAACAGTTATGCACCCAGTGACAGACCATGAAAATATATGAAGTAAAACTGACAGAATCATAAGGAAAAATTAGTAGTTCTACAATAATAGTGAAAGATTTAATATCCCACTTATGATAATGAATAGAAAAACCAGAGAGTTATAAATAAGGAAATGGAGGACTTGAACAACACAATAAACCAATGTCTATAATAGAACACAGACCCAACAACAGCATAAACATTCTTCTCAGGGGCACATAGGCCATTTTCCAGGATCTACCATATGTCAGGTCACAGGTGAAGTCTTTTTTTTTTTAAAGATTTTTATTTATTTATTTGAGAGAGAGAGAATGAGAGACAGAGAGCATGAGAGGGAGGAGGGTCAGAGGGAGAAGCAGACTCCCCGCCGAGCAGGGAGCCCGATGCGGGACTCGATCCCCGGACTCCAGGATCATGACCTGAGCCGAAGGCAGTCGCTTAACCAACTGAGCCACCCAGGCACCCACAAGTGAAGTCTTAATATATTTTTTAAAAGTAGGTATCACACAAGGTGTATGTTCTGATCACAACAATATCAAGACAGAAATCAACAACAGAATAAGAACTGAAAATTTCATAAAATTGTAGAAATGTAACAACACACTTTTAAACAACCAATGGATCAAAGAAAAAATCACAAGGGAAAATAGAAAATACTTAGAGATGAATGAACACAAAAACACAATACATCAAAATCTAGGGACACCGCAAAGGCAGTGCTAAGGGGGACATTTATAGCTATAAACACTTAGATTAAAAAACAACAATCGTCTGGATCAAGATGGTGATGTAAGAGGATCCTGAATTCACTTCATCCCACAGACATACTGAATCTACAGTTACATAAAGAAAAAAAAACCACTTCCCTGAAAAACGACAATAGGAACAACAACAAAAACTAACTGAGCAACTCCTACACATCAGGCAAATGAGAAAAAAATGCACATCAGAGTGGGTAGGAGAAACTGAGATAAAATCTTGTCATAAACCCCATGCCTAGTGCAGCAGCCCACAATTGGCAGGGATTTTAAAACCCCAAGCTTCTCCCTGAGGAGTGAAGGGTTTGAACCCCACACTGAACATTCCAGATTCTAAGACCTGCAACTGAAAGACAGGCTCCAAAACATCTAGCTTTGAAATCCAAAGGGGTTATGTCCATGAGACCCACAAGGCTATAGAAAACTGAGAAACAGTTCTCGCAGTGTTTTTGCACCTGTACTCTCTCACCCCAGGGCCCAGGGCAGAGGCAACTGGCTAAAAAAGACCCCATAAAAGAGGCTTGTTTGCTTATCTTAAAGCACCAACCTGAGGGGAGGCATTTAATTTCACACACACTTAGGGGTGGAGGCTGGCCATCACCATCTTTGTGTTCTCTCTCTGCCTCACTCCAGCTTGCTGATATTGCCCCCAAAGGAACACATACCCTTCTCTGGCACCCCGGTTTGTGGAACTGCCCCCCATCAGACACCCCTGGATCACCTGGCTCTGGTGTCCCGCAAAGCTGTAACATATGGAGAAAGGGTTCTTAACTGGCTACCAACCCTACACACAGGAGGCAACAGACTGAGGAGCCCAGTGCTTTTGTGAGAGGGGCCTCTTAGCTCATCTTCACAGCTGTGGTTTTTAGAAGCAGGCTGCTCATTAAACACACATCTGGGGACTAACTGGAATCCTCTCAGAGACCCTACTCTCTCTCTGCTGTGCTCCAGAGCATTTGTATCTTCAAGGGGAGTTTTACATGCATCTGGTGCTCTGGTTTTTACTCTCTGGTTAGCTGGCATTGGTGGCCAAGAAGGCTTGTTTCTCTTCATGGGGCTGTACCAGTTGGGGGGAGAGTTCTTGGCCAGCTACTAACCTCAGGGCAGAGCAAACGGACCAAAAAACAACCTCTGTCATTCTGTGAAAAAGAGGCTATTTGCTTGTCCTGAATCTTTGGTCTGAGGGTGAGGCTTCTGGTTTAGCTCACTTCTAGGAGTCTAGATGGGCTCTCTGGGAGCAGGGGCCAGTGCAGCCCCAGGTTGCTGGTATCTATGAGGAAGCAGTTTGTACACTCACCTGTCACCCTGATCTTTGTGCTGTTGCCAAGGGAACACCTCTAGATCAACTGGCTCTGGTGGCCAATAGAACTTATGCTTGCTGTCCTACAGGACACGGTATATTTGCATACTTTAAAAACTACTGTGTGAGAGGGACGCCTGGGTGGCTTGGTCGGTTAAGTACTGCCTTCGGCTCAGGTTATGATTCCAGGGTCCTGGGATCAAGTCCCGCGTCAGGCTCCCTGCTCTGTGGGGAGCCTGCTTCTCCCTCTGCCTCTGCCTCTCTCTCTCTCTCTGTCTCTCATGAATAAATAAATAAAATCTGTAAAAATAAATAAATAAATAAATAAATAAATAAATAAATAAATAATAAAAACTGTGTGAGAATCTAATTTCTAATCAGCCTGAGTCTAGATGCTGACTGAAATCGTCTGCTTTAAGACACTCACAGATCTTGCACACCCTTACCTACTGGGGGCCACTAAAAATAAAGTAGGCTGTTTGGACAATCACAAAGGTTTGAGATACAACCATAAATTAGGGTAGGGTTGAGCAATATGGCTCATCTCCTAAACAAGGTCACTCCTTCAAGACTGGAAGAGGAGGCTGTTTTTTTTTTTTTTTTTAACATTTTAATATTTATTTTATTTTATTTTATTTTTATTTTTTTAGTATAAGAACCTACTGATAATTTTTTTCTTTTCTTTTTTTTAAAAATTTTATTATGTTATGTTAGTCACCATACAATACATCATTAGTTTTTGATGTAGTGATCCATGATCCATTGTTTTCATATAACACCCAGTGCTCCATGCAGTACGTGCCCTCCTTAATAGCCATCACTGCGCTAACCCATCTCCCCACCCGCCTCCCCTCTAAAACCCTGTTTGTTTCTCAGAGTCCATAGTCTCTCATGGTTCATCTCTCCCTCCGATTTCCCTCCCTTCATTTTTCCCTTCCTTCTAATGCCCTCCATGCTATTCCTTATGTTCCACAAATAAGTGAAACCATATGATAATTGACTTTCTCTGCTTGACTTATTTCACTTAGCATAATCTCCTCCAGTCCCATCCATGTTGATGTAAAAGTTGGGTATTCATCCTTCCTGATGGCTGAGTAATATTCCATTGTATATATGGACCACGTCTTCCTTATCCATTCATCTGTTGAAGGGCATCTCAGCTCTTTCATCTCAGCTATGAACATTGGGGTGCATATGGCCCTTCTTTTCACTACATCTGTGTCTTTGGGGTAAATACCCAGGAGTGCAATTGCGGGGTCATAGGGCAGCTCTATTTTTAAATTTTTGAGGAACCTCCACACTGATTTCCAAAGTGGCTGTACCAACTTGCATTCCCACCAACAGTGTAAGAGGGTTCCCCTTCTCCACAACCTCTCCAACAGACACATGAAAAAATGTTCATCATCATTAGCCATCAGGGAAATTCAAATCAAAACCACATTGAGATACCACCTTACACCAGTTAGAGGAGGCTGTTTTATGTATTGCTTAGAAACCAACACAGAGTCAAGCAAAATAAAGAAACAAAGCAATATGTTTCAAACAAAAATACAAGGTGAAACTTCAGACAAAGATGACCTTAATGAAATGGAGATAAGTAGTTTACTGATAAAGAGTTCCAAATAGAGAGGAGTCCAAGATGGCGGAGGAGTAGGAGACCTTAATTTTGTCTGGTCCCAGGAATTCAGCTAGATAGCTATCAAACCATTCTGAACACCTGCAAACTCAACCAGAGATCGAAGAAAGGAATAACTGCAACTCTATGAATAGAAAAGTGACCATTTTCTGCAAGGTAGGAGGTGCAGAGAAGTGAATCCAAGGCAATATATGGGAAGATAGATGGCAGGGGGAGGGAGCCTCTGTCAGCCAGATACTGGCAAGTTGTAGAGCAGCAGAGCACAAAATCAGAACTTTTAGAAGTCTGCTCTGGTGAGGGATGTCGCTCAGGCAGCTTAGGGGGTGGGGAGGGTGGAACACTCACTGGGACAGTGTGGTCTCAGAATCCTCAGGGTCACAGAAGGCCAGGGGTGCCTGAGTGCAGCAGAGCTCCCACGTATTGGAGCGGGGAAGCCAGCTGAGAAGAGTGAGCCCAGGAGTGGGCTCTCAGCTCGGGGTTGCCATAAACCATGATCCATGGCACAGTTGGGCCACTGCTCTTCGAGCAGGGGCCCAACAAATGGCAGAACCGGGAAGACCACCCCCTTCCTCCCCCTGGGAGGAGTGCCACAGGAATCTACTGGGTTTGGAGACTCCAAATGGGGTCATGTGCTGGAGATAGAAACCCTCAGTCACAGGCCGGGCGAGCACAGAGTGTGGCCAGAGACCAGGGAGACAGTAGTGATTGACTGCTTTTCTCTGAGGGTGCACTGAGGAGTGGGGCCCCGAGCTTTCGGCTCCAGGGCCAGAGATTGGGAGGCTGCCATTTTCACTTTCATCCTCTAAAGCTGCACAGAAAGCCTTCAGGGAACAAAAGCTACAGAGAGCAAACTGGAGCAGATTACTTAGCCTGGCCCCTGACAAGGGTGGAGCAATTCGCCTGAGGCAAAGGCATTTGAGAATAAATGCAAAAAGCCCCTCCTCTAGAAGATGGTCTAGTCTGTGGAGTTTGGTACTCGCAGAAGTACAGACAGATTGACCTGGAGGATTTGTTGAGGGGATGGATAGCAACACTGTGGCTCTGGGCCGGAGATTCCCGCATGGCCATATTTGCTCTTACCCTCTAAAGAGATGCCTGGAAGCTTATTTTCCCACAAGACTGTAAAACTCCAGCACCAGGGGAAAATAATATAAGGAGCTCCAGGTGTTCCCTCAGGACTCATTTATACTTCAAGCTAAAATTTTACATTTCTTTTTTAGTTTCTTTTCTTCTCCTCCTTCTTTTCTTTTCTTTTCTTTTCTTTTCTCTTCTCCTTCTCCTTCTCCTTCTTCTTCTTCTTCTTCACCCTACTCCCGTTTCAAATAGATTCTTAATTACCAACCTATGTTTTTAAGTCGCTTTTTAAACTTTTTTCCCCACATATATGTTTTATAGATTTATGTCCCATTTTTCACTCTATTCAATTTTATCTTGATATATATATATAAGTTCTGATTTCTTTGCCATTTTGGGATATAGTGTCTTCTAACACATAGACCAAAAATCAAGCAGGAACAGGCAAATCACCCTGCTTTGTGCACCCTGAGAGATTATAATCTCTCTCCCCACCGCCTCTTTTTTTTTTCTTTCTTTCTTTTCTTTTTTCTGTCTTTTTTATTGTTTTGGATCATCTTGGCTTCGGTGGTATATCTGTGGTAGCTTTCAACCACCTCGGATTTTTTCTAAGGAGCATTTTGCTTGGATTGTGGTTGATATTTTGGACTCTGTCCATTCCCTTAACCATCCCTCAACAGAATGACTAGGAGGAGGAACTCCCAACAAAGAAAAGAGCCAGAGACAATGTCATCTGCCACAGATCTAATGGATACGGATATAAGCAAGATGTCAGAGATAGACTTCAGGGTAGCAATCAGGAAGTCAAGAGCTAGGCTTGAAAAAAGCATTAGTGACAATATAGAATCTCTAAGGGCAGAAATGAGATCTAAGCAGGCCGAACTTAAAAATGCTATGAATGAGATGCAGTCTAAACTGGATACTCTAACAGCCAGTGTAAATGAGGCAGAAGAATGAATTAGTGATCTAGAGATAAGCTGATAGAAAGGAAGGAAGCTGAGGAAAATAGGGATAGGCAGCTAGTAGTCCAAGTATTGAGAAAAAACTGATCATTACTGGGGGGAGGTGGGTGGAGGGAAGGCTGGGGGGATGGATGAAATAGGTGATGGGGATTGTGATGAACACCTGATGATGTATGGAATTGTTGAATTGTATACCTAGGTATTGTATACCTAAAACTAATATAACACTGTATGTTAACTATACAGTGGAATTCAATAAAATTAAAAGACAAAACAATTACAACCAAAAAAGTTCAGGTTATAAGCAGAAAAAACCCTGTAAGAACCAAAAACCAAAAAAAGCAAGCTCGTAGATTTAAAGAACAGATTGGTGGTTGCCAAAGGCAGGGACTGGTGAGTGGGTGAAATAGATAAAAGATACTCTATCATATATTTGAGTTTCTCGGAGAATAGATCTTAAAATTTCTCATCACAAGAAAAAAAACCTGTAAATATATGGTGACAGATGTTAACTAGACTTATTGTGGCGATTATTTCACAACATCAACAAATATTGAATCATTATGTTGTACACCTATAATGAATATAGTGTTATAAGTCAATTATATCTCACTAAAAAAGAAGAAAAAAACAAGAATGAAGTCAAATCAAAAATATAACTTTACAACTTAAAGAACTAGTATAAGAAGTACAAACTAAACCCAAAGATGTAGTAAGAAGGAAATAAAAAGATAGAACAGAGATAAACAAAATGGACAATAGAAAAATAATATAGGAAATCAACAAAACCAAAAGCTGGTTTTCAAAAAGATTAACAGAATTGACAAACCTTAACTAGATGGCCTAAGAAAACAAATTGGGACTCAAATTACTAAAATCAGAAATGAAAGTGGGGACATTATCATCAGTTTCTCAGAAATAAAAGGCTTATTAGACAGTACATCTATGCAACACATTGGATAGCAAATATTACGTTGTACAAATTCCTAGAAACAAAGCTTACCAAGACTAACCATGAAGAAATAGAAAATCTGAGTAAACCTAAAACTAATAAGGAGATTGACTCAGTAATGGAAAATACCCTGATTGAGAAACGTTCTGAACCTCATGGCTTCACTGGCGAAATCTGCCATTCAAAGGAGAATTTACACCAATTCTTTAACTTCTCAAAAAAAATTGAACAGGAGGAAATACTCATTCTACAAGGCCAGCATTATGGTGATACCAAAGCCAGACAAAGACACTACAAGAAAACTACAGACCAATATCCCCTTAAACATTGAGGAACAGATCTTCAACAAAATAGTAGCAAACAGAATTAAGCAGAATTAATTAAAAACAATTAGACACCATGATCAACTGGGACTTACTTCTGGAATGCAAAGATGATTTAACCTACAATTGATAGCTATAATATGTATAACAGAAAGAAGAATAAAACCCACAGGTGTTTATGTCTATTGATGCAGGAAAAGCATTTCACAAAATTTAACATACTTCATCATAAAAACACTCTACGTACTAGGAATAGAAGGAAACAACCTCAACATAATAAAAGCCATATATTAAAAACCCACAATGACCATCATACTCAATGGTGAAAGACCAAAAGCTTTTCTTCTAAGATCAGGAACAAGGCAAAGATGCCTGCTTTTGCCATTTCCATTCAACCATAGCACTGGAAGTTCTAGCCAGAGCTACAGGCATTGATAGACATAGATGACAGATAGATAGATGATAGATAGATAGATATAATAATGACATCCAAAAAGGAAAGAAATAATATTGTCTATGTTTACAGATAATATGATCTTATATATGAGAAAACAAAGTTTCTACCAAAAAATCTGTTAGAACTAATAAACAAGTTAAGCGAATTAGTAGTATACAAAGTCAACATACAAAAAATCAGTTGCATTTCTGTACACTAACAATGAGCAATTTGAAAAGAGAATTAAGAAAACAATTGCATTTATAATACAAACAAAAATGATAAAATACTTAGGAACTAACATTCTTAAGGTCAAAGTCATACAGTAAAAATTACACAACATTGCTGAAAGAAATCAAAGAAAACATGAATAAATGGAAACAGATTCCAAGTTCAGGAATATAATGTTAAAATGTTAATACTACTAAGAAACTTATCTACATATTCAATGCAATCCTTATCAGAATTCCAATAACATTTTTGCAGAAATAGAAAAACTTATCCTAAAATTCATGTGGAATCTCAAGGGACCTTGGATAATCCTGAAAAAGAACAGTCAGAGGGCTTACACTTCCTGATTTCAAAACTTACTGCAAAGCTACAGTAATGAAAACAGAAAATATTAGCGTAAAGCCAGAAATATAGAACAATCAAATGGAATAGAGTTCTCCAGAAAGAAATACTAACATATACAGTCAAATGATTTTTGACAAAGGTGCCAAGACCATTCAGTGGGGGAAAGGATGGTCTTTCCAACAAATGGTGCTGGGAAAACTGGATATCCCATTCAAAAGAATAAAGTTGGACCTACCTAACACCACATACAAAAATTAACCCCGAATGGATCTACAACCTAAATGTAAGACCTAAAACTATAAAACTCTTAAAAGAAAAGAGGGAAAAAGCTTTGTAACATTAGATTTGTCAATAATTTCTTGGATATGACAAAAAAGCACAGGTAATTAAAGAACAAAACAGACAAAATTGACTTCATGAAAATGAAAAAAAAATTGTGCATCAGAAGACACTAACAATAGAGTAAAAAGGCAACCCATAGAATGGGACAAAGTATTTGCAAATCATATATATAATAAGGAATTCATATCCAGAATATATAGAGAACTCTTAAAACTCAACAAACAACAAAGAAACAACACAATTAAAAAATGGACAAAGGACTTTTGTATATGTTTCTGAATGTCCAATAAGCACAGGAATACATGCTCAACATCACTCATTATTAGGAAAATGCAAATCAAAACTACAATGAGACATATCCTCATACCCACTAGGATGGCTACTATTAAACCCTGCCCCGCTCCAAACAACAAATGTTGGCAAGAATGTAGAGAAGTTGGAGCCCTGGTGCACTGTTGGTGGGAATGTAAAATGGTACAGTTGCTATGAAAAACAGTATGGCATTTCATAAAAAATTAAAAAATAGCATCATATTATCCAGCAATTCTCCTTCTGGGTATATACTTAAAAGCATTGAAAGCTGGATCTCAAGGAGATATTTATACCCATGTTCACAGCAGCATTATTCACAATAGCTAAGTTTGGGAAGTAACCCGTTTCCATTGATGGATGAATGGATAAACAACATTTGGTATAGACGTTCAATGGAATATTATTCAGCCTTAAAAAGGAAGAAAATTCTGCAATATGCTACAACATGAATGAACTTGAGGACATTATTCCAAGTGAAATAGCCAGTCATAGGAGGACAAATAATACTGTATAATTTCACTCATATGCACTACTTAGAGTAGTGAAAATCATAAAGATGGAAATTATAATGGTGGCTGCCTGGGGCTGGGGGGTAGGGAAAAATGGGGAGTTATTTTTATTTTTATTTTTTTTTAAAGATTTTATTTATTTATTTGAGAGAGAGAGAATGAGAGAGAACACATGAGAGGGGATAGGGTCAGAGGGCAAAGCAGACTCCCTGCCGAGCAGGGAGCCCGATGCGGGACTCGATCCAGGGACTCCAGGATCATGACCTGAGCCAAAGGCAGTCGCTTAACCAACTGAGCCACCCAGGCGCCCAAAATGGGGAGTTATTGTTTAATGGCTATAGAATTTCAGTTTTTCAATATGAAAAGAGTCATGGGGTTGGATGGTGGTCATGGTTGCACAACAATGTGAGTGTACTTACTACCACTAACTGTGCACATGAAAATGGTTAAGATGGTAAATTTTATGTTATCTCTATTTTACCACAATAAAAAAAAATTTAAAATGGGGCATTTATTCTTTCTATACTGTACCTAGCATATTCAATTTGACACCTAAAACAAACTCAATATTTCTATGTAAAGCTCCAAGAGTAAAAAACAGGAAGAAACTGTTTTTATTAGAAAACATTCCAATCTGTATAAAGCATGTTAAAAAAGAAATTCCATTAACTGTTTCTTTAAGAAAGCAAATGTAATTTCAGGAAAAGAAGGAGCAACTAATCACCTCAATTAAGGAGCAACTAATCACCTCAATTAAAGTGACATTCTATCTGGTCCACTGAATGTCTCTTTATGTGGGGATCCTAATGTGGTCAAAACTCCCACAAACAAAAATCCACCATCACCATCAATGACAACAGGTACTGGATTTATTAATAGTTTTAAAAGATTTTATTTATTTATTTGTCAGAGAGATAGAGCACAAGCAGGGGGAACAGCAGGCAGAGGGAGAAGCAGGCTCCCTGCTGAGCAAGGAGCCCGATGTGGGGCTCCATCCCAGGACCCTGGGATCATGACCTGAGCCAAAGGCAGATACTTAGCCAACCAAGCCACCCAGGGCCGTTGGATTTATTAATTTTTTTAAAAATTTTATTTACTTATTTATTTTTTTGAGAGGGAGAGAGAGAGTGTGCCCACATGCACACACGTGTGAGAAAGGAAGGGAGAAGGAAAGAGAGTATCCTACACAGTCTCCACGCTGAGTGCAGGGCTCAACTCAGGTCTTGATCTCATGACTCTGAGATCATGACCTGAGCCAAAATCAAGAGTTGGATGCTTAATGAACTGAGCCACCAAGGTGCCCCAGGATTTATTAATTTAACCCTGGATTCTTCAATGACAGTGATTTGACATGAGGGTTGCTTACTGGATTATGAACCAAAGGTCAAATCCATATGAAATGCAAATAATGGTGCATAGCTTTAGTTTGTTTTTTGAATAACTTTTAATACAAGCTATAGCAGCAATCCCTTAAACTAAGCAGGAAAATTTCCTGGCTGAGTGAGTCGTATTTGGCCTGCCAGAACCTTGACTCATACAGCCTCCCAGCTGCTGCTTCCATCTTGGCAGCATGAGGCAGTAGAACTGATTGAATATGACTTAGAGAAAGAACACAAATATTCCATCCCAAAGAAAATAATCTCAGTGAAATGAAAATGAAAACATGCATGGGAACAATTTCTGTATTAAATAAATTATCAGTGAGTGTTTTTCTCTGATAAGTAATTTCTGAGATAAAATTTACTAGTAGTTATAAAATTGTCAATAAAATAGGTGCAGGATGTGGAGAAAAAGATGAATTATTTTGTGCTGAGTTCTACTTTGCTTACATGGGCAAACAGTATGGCGTGGAGTTGGTTAAGAATATGAACGTTAACTCAACGTGAACCACTTGGGTGGAAAATAGAAATAAAATTGCATCTGTTTTATGGCTACAAAGATAAGAAAAACTCACTGTCACATTAAAGACAAAGTACCAGATTCTGGTGGCCTGAGAATTTGTATATCAAAGAAGACCATGGCCCCTTTTAAGGGAAACTGCCTTTCCTGAAAGGACAGACCAGTGATATTGAACTCAATGACTAACCTTCCACAGAAGATATAAACTTGCTGAATTGCCCTCTACCTAGAGGGAAGGACTGACCCTAAGTCTCAGGGGTCACTGATAGGTGCCCCTCAGCCTCTGAACACTTGTGGGAATTAGCCTCCAGCACCTGACCAGGCCAACTCCATCTTTCCTGAGAGAGATTTGAAATGGACTCCTGGATTCAGACATGCACAAGGACAACATCAGGTCACTTTTAAGACCATTCTGAATTACAGTTTAATTTTTCTCCTACTGAATCCATCCCTTCCCCCTAGCCTGCAGGAAAAATTACTGATGGCTGAGCTGTCTTCAGACAGAAGTTTTTAATCATTCTATACTTATGAATTAATGGGTTAAACTCTACATGTCTGAGAAAAGTAATAGATTAACATATTCATACTAGATTGAAATCACTCAGTTAAATAAGTACACTGGTGAATGCGTCAACTTTTAGCTCTTACTGAATTATATGAACATGATTTGAAAGCTAAAAAAAAAAAAAAAAAGCCAAACTGTCTTTTCAAAGGCTGGTTACTGTGGAGACTTCAAGTCCCTGTTTGAAAGAAAGTGACATACCAGTCAGAAATGCAGCGGGGTGGTGTGGACATATTTGAAATGTAGTAAAGATCAGCACAGAATGAAGAACCCAGATGATTAAAGAGAAAAGTCATTTGAAAGATAGTCCTTGGGACCAGACTTCCCTCTCTTAACAAACAGGGTTTCTAGGAGCCTGGGATCAGCTCACTGGCAGGTGCTGCTACCTTGTCTCTCCCACTTCTCAAGCTCGTCATTCCTAACCTCAAATTGGTTATATCTTCCCACCAAATTCAGTTGTCACCCTGAAGTCTCTATCTACATGAATGGTCCCATATTTACTTGAACAACTGTTTGGGTAGAACACTGAACATGCCCTGGTACTGTTACTTGCTGCTCAAGCAGAGGCCATCTTGGAGTAGTCTCTTTTCTCTTTCCTACAATCAGGCAAGTCTTCAAGTCTTGAGGCGTCAACCTCAGTAGAATCTCTCAAACTCACCTTGTCCACATTTTTACTCTCTTAGTTGTAGCCCTTATTTCAGCAGTTCCTTATGTTTTCTGAACATATTATGCTTCCTTAGGCTGCATATTTTCCCATTTGCTTTCCTCTTTTTTTCTTTACCTCTGACTGGTTTATTTTAATCCAGTCTTTAAAACTTAATCCAATCTTCAGTGTCTTTGAGAAGCCATCCTTTGTTTCTCTCTCTCCAATTATGTCCGGTTGCCTGTCTGTGTGTGTCCAGCTCATGTGAGCATAACTAATGGAGTATTTAACCCAGTGCACTGCAATCATTAATGTATTTGTCAGTCTCTCTTTCTAGACTCTAAACTCCTGGAAGACAGGGGCCTTGTTCTGTTTTTCTTTGTATTCCTTGGAGGTCTTAAGAGGCACTGTAAACTGTACACACCCAAAATGGAACTCTTTATTTTTCCTTTCAAATCTGGTCTTTTTTTCATATTTTCTATCAGGGGTGGCCATGCCATCCACCAGTATCTCAAATTAGAGTCATCTCCAACCATTTTCAAGTCCATCATTAATTCCTTTTAATGCTACCTCCAAGATAGATCTTGGATCTCTTCACATCTCTTCACCTCCCTTATCACCACATTAGTCTAAACCAGTGGTTCTCAACTGTGGATGATTTTGCTTCCAAGGGACATTTGACAATGTGTGGACACAGTTGGTCGTCATGACTGGGGGAAGGTGCTACTGGCATCTACTGGGTAGAGGACAGGACTGCTTCTAAACATCCTGCAGGGCGCCTGGGTGGCTCAGTTGGTTAAGCGACTGCCTTCGGCTCAGGTCATGATCCTGGAGTCCCTGGATCGAGTCCCGCATTGGGCTCCCTGCTCAGCAGGGAGTCTGCTTCTCCCTCTGACCCTCCCCCGTCTCATGTGCTCTCTCTCATTCTCTCTCTCTCAAATAAATAAATAACAAAAAATCTTTAAAAAAAAAAAAAAATAAACATCCCGCAAAACATAGGACAGCCCCACAACAAAGAAGTAGCTGGTGTAGAATGTCAGTAGTGCTGCTGATGAGAAACTCAGCTCTAAACCAGCACTTCTTACTTGCTCCAGTGAGTTAGCACAATACCTGACTCCCTGTATATGTTCTTCCACATCTCTGACCTTTCTTCACATGACAGCACACTGACCTTTATAAATGCTAATTTGATCATGTCACCATCCTGCTTGAAATCCTAGTCTTTTAGGATAAATCTCAAATTCTTAACATAGTTCACCAACCCTACGTGGTGTAACCTTTGCCAAGGTCCCTGGTCCTACTCCATGCCTCTCTCCCCTCACTGCTTATTCTCCATGTGTGCTGGCTACTGGCCTTTCTCAATTCTTTGAAATCAGGGGCCTTTTCCCTCCTTAAGTCCTTGGCACTTTCTATCCCCTTTGACCAGAAGTTTCTCCCTTTTCCCTTACTTAAATTCACCTAACTCCTCCAACTCCTGCAGATTTCAGCTCAAAAATTATCTCACCTGGAAGGCCTCGTCTTACTTCCCAGACTAGTTTTTGGGAACTAGATTTTGTTTGTTTGTTTCAAGTTTTTATTTAAATCCTAGTTAGTTAACATATAGTGTAATATTAGTTTCAGGTGTAGAATTTAGTGATTGATCACTTAACTATAACACCCAGTGCTCATTATAAGTGCCCTCCCTTACACCCATCACCCATTTAGCCCATCCCTGGCCAGCAACTCTCAGTTTGTTTTTTATTTATTTTTAATTTACTTTTCTTAATTTAAATTCAATCAGTTTGGTTTTTATAGTTAAGAGTCTCTTATGGTTTGTTTCCCTCTCTCTTTTTTTTCATTCCCCTATGTTCATCGTTTTGTTTCTTAAATTTCACATACAAGTGAAATCATATGGTATTTGTCTTTCTCTAACTGACTTATTTCACTTAACATAATACCCTCTAGTTCCATCCACATCATTGCAAATGGCAAGATTTCATTCTTTTTGATGGCTGAAAAATATTCCATTATATATATATGTATACTATATCTTCTTTAGCCATTCATCAGTTGATGGACATCTGGGCTCTTTCCATAGTTTGGCTATTGTTGACAATGCTGCTATAAACATTGGGTTGCATGTGCCCCTTTGAATCTGTACTTTTATATCCTTTGGATAAATACTTAGTAGTGCAATTGCTGAGTTGTATGGTTGTTCTATTTTTCACTTTTTGAGGAACCTCCATACTGTTTTCCAGAGTGGCTGCACCAGTTTGCATTCCCACCAACTGTGCAAAAGAGGGAACTAGATGTTTGGGAAGACCTACGTTGGAAAGCATGCTGCATTTTTTTGCAATACTTAACAATGATAATTAGCTAGTTGTGTAATTATTGAAAGTCTGGCTTTTCTGCTAATACATAAGCTGCAAGGGCAGAGACTACATCTTCAAAGCCTAGTGTGGCGCTTGTACCTCAGAGGCCCACAAATGAATATTAGTGAAGGATGAAACCCCTGGCAACTACCTAGCATGGTTTCTGGTGCATAGTAGGCATTCAGGACATACTTGATGGATTACTGACTACATAAATGTCCTTGAACCTAAATACTATCCAGCTTGACTAGGGGAGATTTTAGGAGTCTGTGTGCAGTTCCTCCCCTGTCATTCAGGTCAAAGACATGCTCTTTTGAAAGATGTTCCTTCCTTTTTCTTCAGTCTCAAGTTTATTTATAATGACAAGTAAAAGTACTTAAACCACTTACTCACTACCAGATTGCAGCTGGTGATCCTCTAAGGCTCTGACTTCAGAAAGTAAATTTAGATACTCTCTGACTCATAAGAAATAATTACAGTTCTCATTGAACAGAAGGTGTGGAGAAGACACCTTTGGGCAAGCGGGCTTCTCTGAGCCTGTGTCCTCACCTGTAAAATGAGGGTAATAACAGCACCTCCCACACAGGGTTGTTGTGAGTGTGAACTGAACTAACAGTTCAGTGTCTGGCACCTGGTAGATGCTACGTAGGCATTTCCCATACTCTCAACTCACATTTTGCCTCTTCATCCTCATTTGGGGATTATTAACTTCAAGCTAGGAAGCTTGTAACTGAAAGCAGGAAATTGAGTCCTGGGTAAATGATGAAATTAAATTAGGGATCACAAAGTCTGCACAGAAAGGAGCCAGGAGGCCAATACAAAGGGGTCAAGTGAGCTAGGTGGGGATGGGCAAACTAGAAATGCATGGTGCCCCAGGATACCTGGCATCCCATGTGGAAATTGGAAAATCAGAGCTTCCAAATTTTCAAAAGAGATAAGGAATCCTGATTTAATGTGATGTCTTCAATGTTCCACATTGGCAACTAGCTCGAAATTTTTAAAACCTTATTTGAACAAAACAAAATACAGCTGTGGTCTGAATATGGGCAACATCTACTAGTTGGTGACCTGTACTGAGAGATTATCTAGTTATAGGTCTGGACCAAAGGAACTTTAGATATCAAGCAGCTGAATTCACCAATGATGAGCAGTAGTCTTTCAAAATCACAGGTGTTTGGAGTATGTAGGAAGAGCAAAAATGAACAAGTGTTTCCATTTTCCCCAAAAGGAGAAAGGTACATCCTACATACTATAGACTGTAGTCTTGTGAAATAGTTTAGCAAACAAATAACTTGTCTCTACTTGCACAAGCTACAGATAACTAAGTTTGACAGTGGATTCAATCAAAACCTATACTGAAGTAGTTTCATTTCCTTTTTGATCCAGTTATAAAACTGAAAGATTGGCAGAATGGTCAACATTGCTACTGAAATTCAGCAAGGCATTTAATCTTTTTTTTTTTTTTTCCATCAACCCTTTGGATAAGAGGGAATGTAGGTTTAATGATAATGCAGTTAGGTATAGGTTTTGAGCACTGATGTCTGATGCCTATTTATTTAAAGACAAATCTTCCTATTTAAGGCCCAAGTAACATCAAGAAAAAATTACAGGGGAAATTGCTCTCCATGAAATCAGATTTTAGAGAGAAATGGAGAAAAAGACATAAAGGGGGAAATCAAACTAAAGAGGATGGAAGTGGTGTGGCCAGGATTGTGTGTTATGACCATGTCTCAGGTGGGTCTTCTGCTCTTTCACTTGGGTCTTTAGTGATGGCATGTATGTCTCATTTTCTAGCTTCTGCCTTCTCTGTTACTTGCAACTGCCTCCTGGTGGATTCATCCCCAGCACTGGCCCCTGTTATCTTAGACTCCAAACCAATCCTATCCAGTAAACGTATCAGCAAGTTGTCACCCCTAGACTTGGATCAAGAAGTGCTGTTCCTGTGCCCCCATGAGCTTGCCCAACAGAAGCTCTTCTTAACCCCAGTTTTCCAGGACTGGGTTTCCACTGTGTTTCCTGTCCTGCTTTTACTAACTCCTCTTTCGGGGATCAAGCTTTCTCTTTGCACATTTTAAATAATTGTAGCCCTTGGGAGAGCTCCCCTGGGCCTTGGCTCCTTTCCTATTGGATTCTAAGTTCCTTCCATCACAATCCTCCAGAATAAGATTTCACTATCTTCTTTTGGAAATATTAGGGCCATCTGTGGCCAAATTCATGGGTAAATTGGTCATGTCTTTGGCTTGTGTACCTGGCTTACCCCTCCAGGTGCAGCATTCCTCTGCCTAGGCTCCATCCACCCTCCTGGTAAAGTTAATTTTATTGGCTCCCTCTTTTACTCCTCCTATGCCAAGGTGCTGTAAGGAAGATCATGGCTTGTGTCCCAATCCTGGGATATGACAAACAGAAGGCACGGTGTTCACACTGGTAGATTACAGTGAGATTTGGGACAAAAGTAGGATTCAGAAAGATCTCGACAAGTAGAAGTTAATGGGAAAGTCCTGATCTGGATCCATATACCCATTTGCTCAAATGAAGAATGAGAAATATGTAGCTTTGGGGGCAACTCCTGTTAAGAAGAGTTTTGGATTTTTAATGCATTTTATTAAGAAGTTATCTCAGTGTGAGTCATTGGTTTGTGAGGTGACTGCCAAAAAAAGCTAGAATGAGCTCAGACTGCATTAATACAAGTATAGAAGTTGGAAGGCGGAAAGTGAAAGCCCCACTTTGTGCTGTGCTGGTCAGCCACAGCTGGAAGCCACATATTCAGGGAACTATAAATAATTTGGAGTTTAGAAGCAAGAGTCAGGGTAGTGATGAGAGGGAAAATGTGCCAAAATGAGATTTATTGAAGAACTAGATAATGTTTGGCCTACAGGAGAGAAGGTTTGGGGTCTATAAAATGTGTTTTCAAATGTAATGAAGAGCTATTATATGGAAAACCTGTTTGTATGACCCTAAGGAATTGACACTAGGGCACTTGGGTGTTTTATTTATTTATTTTTATATTTATTTTTAAAGATTTTATTTATTGACGATTATATGGTTTCACTCATATGTAAATATAAGAAATAGTGCAGAGGATCATAGGGGAAGGAAGGGAAAATGGAATGGGAAGAAATCAGAGAGGGAGACAAACCATGAGAGACTCTTGACTCTGGGAAACAAACTGAGGGTTGTGGAAAGGGAAGTGGGTGGGGGGGGTGGGGTAAGTCAGTGACAGGCATTAAGGAGGACACAGGATGTGATGAGCACTGTGTGTTATATGCAACTAATGAATCATTGAACACTACATCAAAAACTAATGATGTAGTATATGTTGGCTAATTGAACTTAAATAAAAAAATAAAGATTTTATTTATTTGACAGAAAGAGAGTGAGAGAGCACAAGCATGGAGAGCAGCAGAAGGAGAGAAAGAAGCAGGCTCCACACTGAGCAGGGAGCCCCATGCAGGGCTCAATCCCAGGACCCTGGGATCATGACCTAAGCTGAAGGCAGACTCTTTTTTTTTTTAATTAAACTTTTTATTTTGAGATAATTGTAGATTCAGATGCAGTGACAAGAAATGATACAGAAATCCCATATATGCTTTGCCAAGTTTCCCCCAATGGTAACATCTTTAAAAAGAAATTTTTTTTATTAAAAAAACTCCCTGCATGGGAGTTTTAAAGAAAAACTTTCCAAAAGTCAAACTGGCCCCCAAATAAAAATGGCTGTTTTGCCTCAGCCACTGAAGGTATTTAAGCACAGATCAGATGACCACTTGGTCAGGATGTGGTAGAGAAGAATCAAGCACCGGGGGGCTTTGGGGTTAGGTGACCTTTACAAATCTTTTCAAACTCAGGCGTTTTGTGATTCTAGGTATGTCTTTTAAAACCAGACCTCCATTTGAAGAGATGGAATATATAAAGGAACTCATAATTAACAAATGTCAACTCTACAAAGATACTTCAAATAAATTACTTCATTTATTATTTTTAAGTAATCTCTACATGCAACGTGGGGCTGGAACTTACAAACCCAAGATCAAGAGTCGCATTGCTGTACTGACTGAGCCAGGCAGGAGCCTCATTTTCTTCATTTATTATGCACAACAATCCCATGGGATAGATATTATTATTCTAACTTTCAGAGGAGGATATTGTGGTTAAAGAAATTAAATATTTTGCTTCAGATCACACGTATAAGAAAGGTACGATTGGAGTGCCTGGCTGGCTAAGTATGTGTAACACAGACTCTTGATCTCAGGGTCATGCGTTCTAACCCCACATTGGGTGTAGAGATTACTTAAAAATAAAAATCTTTAAAAAGGGTGGGGGGAAAGAAAGCTGGGATCTCGTTTGAGCCTAGGTCTTTAAGACTCAAAAGTTTGTACTTGTTCTATGAAAGAATTCAATTCATAAAACTTCTCTGACTTTGAAGCCTTATGAAGGTAGTTCTGTAGACTTTTACATTGAAAGATGGTATGAAGGAAAGAGCCCTATCCTGGAATGCCGGAGACATGGTATTTAGAGCCAATTCTGCTAAAAACACAGTACACCACCTGTCCTTGGTTTCCTTGATAGTAAAATTGGAGTATTGAGTAGATGATCTCTAAGGCTCTGTCGAGATTTAACATTTTATAGTTTTAAAATAGTTAGTTAGGATAATTACATTGAAGTGCACATCTTCATTCTCCCAAAGTTCTTTGTAAAGTTTGAACACCTTCTTAACCATAGAGAGTCTTGACAGTATAGAACTTGACCCCTAGACCACATTCTCCAAGACTCCCAATTCCTTTCTGAGCCAGCTTATAATAACAAACACAGCAAAGATCATCAAAGACAGTTATGCTCAACAACACCCCATGTGTCCCTTTCCCAGCCTCCTTTGTAGTTATGTTGGAGCTACATTTCTAGGTCAGGCTAAGGGTCTATGAAAAGAGACAGGCAAAAGTAGGCATGTCTCCTCCATGTCTCTCTTCTGCCGTGGCTGAGCTAGTAGCATCACAATAAGGAAAGTCTGGATCCCTGAGTCAGTGGATGGACGAGACCTTATCAATGGCTTTGAATGTTGAGTGGGTGATATATAACTTTTACGGAGACAAGTCATTAAAATTTTTAGATTTTATTTGTTACCACAGTTTAGCATGACAGATGCATGTACTTTGTGTTGATTCCTAGTAATGTAAATAAACAAAATGTACTAATTAAAAGGCAAAGGTTTTCAGATTGGATTAAAAAAGCTGACCCAATTGTGTGCTGGCTATAAAAAACCCAAGTTAAATATAGACACATATAGAATAAAAGAATGGAATATATATACCTTACTAACTCTAATCAAATGAAAGCTGGAGCAGTTATGTTATTACCAAAACATTGTATGAAATATTTCAGAAGAAACAATAATGCCATGAATAAAAAAATTCATTTCATAATGATAAAATGCCAATTCAACAAGAGGACATAACAATCCTAAAGTTTATGTTTCTAAACATTATAATGATAACAGAGCTTCAATGCAACAAAATCTGATAACATGGGAAGAATAAACAAATTCACAATTATAACCAGAGATTTCAACACCACTCTTCCAATAATCAATAGAACAAATAGAAAAAATCAATGAGTATAGAAGACTTGAATAGCACTATTATCCAATTTTACCAATTGACAGTCATATACATCTTTATGCAACAACAGCAGAATATACATTATTTTCACGTGCACCCAGAGTATTTGGCAGAATAGACTGTATTCTGGATTATAAAGTGAATATTAATACATTATAAAAATCCAAATTATATAAAGTATGTTCTTCTACCACAATGGAATCAAATTAAAAATCAATAATAGGAAGATACCTGGACAATCTCCAAATATTTGGAAGCTAAATTGCACACTTCAATAACCCATGGGGTCAAGAAGAAATAAAAAAATTAGAAATTATTTTGAATTGAGTGAAAATTAAAAGAAAACACAAAAAATGTAGGATGCATCTAAAGCAGAGCTTAGAGGAAAATTTATAACATTAATGCTTGTATTAGAAAGGAGAATGGGCTCAAATCAATGACCTAAGAAACTTAACAAGTAACCTTGAGAACCTAGAAAAAGAAGAGCAAATTAAACTCAAACTGAACAGAAGAAAGGACATAATAAAAATCAGAGTAGAAATTAATAAAATAGACAAGAGAAAACTATAATCAATGAGATCAAGAGCTTTTAATTTTAGATCAATAAAATTGATAAACTTCTAGCCAGACCAAGTAGAAGAAAGTAGTGAAGACAAAAACTATCATTATCAGGAATGAGAGATAGGACTTCATTATAAATCCACAGATATTAAAGGGAAAGTCAGGAAATATTATAATTAACTTTATGACAATAAATTTGATAATTTAGATGAAATGGATTAAGTGCTTGAAAGACATAAACTACCGATGCTCACTCTGTCAAGAAAGAGATAGCCTGAATAGCCCTGTTGGGAGACAACTCTCCATGTCTCTAGTGTTTCTGCATGTCTTCCAAGCCGAGGCTCTGTTCTGGACTATGTTTTTCAAAGACTTTTGTATAGTGATCAGCCTTGGAAGATAGAGATAGTATCTCCTTTTGGAGCAGAGAGTAAATTTGTTTGCTGTTCAGTATAATAATGTAGCCAGCACACAGTTGGGTCAGCTTTTTTAACCAACTGAGCCACCCAGGCGCCCTGGGTCAGTTTTTTTAATCCAATCTGAAAGCCTTTGCCTTTTAATTAGTACATTTTGTTTATTTACATTACTAGGAATCAATACAAAGTACATTCAAAGTAAAGGTTAGACAGGTTTGCTAGCAGCCTGCATAATAAAAAAGGTAAACAAAAAAACACAAGATTAATGACATATTTTGTGTTTTCTAAGCTAGGAGTTCCTCAGCTGTGATAAAAATGCCTAAGGCATTTGAACTCTTAACCCATCCTGAAATTTTGTAGGTTGGGCATTCTCATGTCAGGGACTTAAGATTCTGTAAAGACAACACAGATATTTTCTTCTTCATCCTTCTCCTTTCTTTGCTTTTTTTCTCCCTTTCCTTTTCTTCCGTGTTTGACTCTTTTTTCTCTTAAACTTTTAATAGCCTTATTGAAATACTATTCCCATACCATAAAATTCCTCCACTTAAAGTGTACAACCCAGCAGTTTGCAGTATATTTACAGAGTTGTGCAAACTTCACCATAATCTAATTTTAGAGTATTTTTATTACTTCTCAAAAGAAACCCTATACCCATTAATAGTCATTTCTTATTCCACACACCAATCACTAATTTACTTCTGTCTCTAAAGATTTGCCTATATTGGAGATTTCCTGTAAGTGGAATTATACATAAGGTAGATTTTTGCATCGGGCTTCTTTTATGTTTTCAAGATTTATGCATCCTGTGGTATGTATCAGTACTTCATTTCTTTTTATTAATAAATAATATTATATTATATAGATATACCACATATTATTCATCCATTTATCAGTTCATGGGCATTTGGGTTGTCTCTACCTTTTCACTATCATGAATTAATGCAGTGATGAACATTCACATACAAGCCTTTGTGTGGCCATATGCTTTTCATTTCTCTTGTGTATATACCCAGGGGTGGTATCATATGGTAACTCTGTATTTAGCCTTTTGAGAAACTGTCAGACTGTTTTCCAAAGCAGCTGCCCATGTCTGTATTCTCATTAGCAGTATATGAGGGTTCCAATTTCTCCACACCCTCATCTACATTTGTTATTATCTATCTTTCTGATTTTGGCTATCCTGGGGGTGTGAAGTGGTATCTTTGTAGTTCTGACTTGCATTACCCTAAGGACCAATGATTAAGCATCTTTTCACGTGCTTATTGGCCATTTGAATATATTCTTTGGAGAATAACCTGTTTAAACACTTTGTCCTTTTTCAATTGGGTTATTTGTCTTTTTATTACTGAATTTATTTATTTATTTATTTAAATTCAAGGGCGCCTAGGTGGCTCAGTTGGTTGGGCAACTGCCTTCAGCTCGGATCGTGATCCTGGAGTCCCGGGATTGAGTCCCACATCGGGCTTCCTGCTCAGCGGGGAGTCTGCTTCTCCCTCTGCCCTTCACCCCATTTGTGCTCTCTCTTGCTTTCTCTCTCAAATGAATAAATAAAACCTTAAAAAAAAACCTGATGTTTAAAAAAAATAAATTCAGTTAACCAACATGTAGTACATCATTGGTTTAGGATGTAGTGTTCAATGATTCATTAGTTGTGTATAACACCCAGTGTTCATCACATCACATGCCCTCCTTAATGCCCATCACCCAGTTACCCCATCCCCTCACCCACCTCCCGTTCCACAACCCTCAGTTTGTTTCCTGGAGTCAAGGGTCTCTCATAGTTTGTCTTCCTCTCTGATTTCTTCCCATTCTGTTTTCCCTCCCTTCCCCTATGGTCCTCTGCACTATTCCTTATATTCCAGATATGAGTGAAACCATATGATAATTCTCTTTCTTTGCTTGACTTATTTCACTTAACATAATACCCTCCAGTTCCATCCATGTTGATGCAAATGGTGGGTATTCATCCTTTCTGATGTCTGAGTAATATTCCATTGTATATATGAACCACATCTTCTTTTTTTTAAATTATGTTATGTTAATCACCATACATTACATCATTAGTTTTTTTTTTTTTTAAGGATTTTATTTATTTGACAGAGTGAGAGACAGCGAGAGAGGGAACACAAGCAGGGGGAGTGGGAGAGGGAGAAGCAGGCCTCCTGCTGAGCAGGGAGCCCGATGCGGGGCTCGATCCCAGGACCCTGGGATCATGACCTGAGCTGAAGGCAGACGCTTAACGACTGAGCCACCCAGGTGCCCCTACATCATTAGTTTTTGATGTAGTGTTCCATGATTCATTGTTTGCATATAACACCCAGTGCTCCATGCAGTACGAACCACATCTTCTTTATCCATTCATCTGTTGAAAGACATCTCAGCTCCTTCCATGGTTTGGCTATTGTGGGCATTGCTACTATGAACATTGGGTTGCATGGGCCCCTTCTTTTCACTACATCTTGGAGACTTCCATTTTCTAAGACAAAACCAAGTAGGTCACAAAACTTGGAGCACAGTCATTTAAAACCTTCTAGGCAAAACTAATGTATGGTGACAGAGTCAGAATAGCAGTTATTTCAAAGGAGGGTATGAGAAGGAATGCTACATTTTTATTAGATAGGGACTTAAAGGAACCTTCCGGGATAATTGTCATTAAATGAGTGAATACAAATGTAAAAAGTAATCAAGCTGTACACCTAAGATTAGTACATGTTGCTGAATAAAAATAAGTGATAGGGCGCCTGGGTGGCTCAGTTGGTTAAGCCACTGCCTTTGGCTCAGGTCATGATCCTGGAGTCCCGGGATCGAGTCCCACATTGGACTCCCTGCTCAGCGGGGAGTCTGCTTCTCCCTCTGACCCTCCCCCTTCTCATGCTCTCTCTCTCTATCTCATTCTCTCTCTCAAATAAATAAATAAAATCTTAAAAAAAAATAAGTGATAAAGAATATTTTTCATCAAATTAAAAAATATATTTATTTTTTTCTTTTTTCTTTTTTTAATTTAAATTCAATTAGCCAACATATAGTACACCATTAGTTTTTGATGTAGTTTTGATGTAGTATTCAATGATTTGTTAGTTGCTGTCTTTTTAATACTGAGTTGTAAGAGTTCTTTATATATTGTGAATAAGAGTCCTTACTAGGTATATGTTTTACAAATATTTTCTCTATTTCTGTGGTCTGTTTTTCCACTTTCTTGGTATTATTTGTGGTGCAAAAGGTTTAATTTTGACAGAGCCTAATTTATTATTTTTTTTCATCACACATGCTTTTGGTGTCATATCTAACAAATCATTGCCTAACTCAAAGTCATAAATGTTTACTTCTATGCTTTCTTTTCGTTTTGTTTTGTTTTTAAGTAGGCTCCATGCCCACTGTGGAGCCCAATGCAGGGCTTGAACTCATGACCCTGAGGTCAAGACTTGAGCTGGGATCAAGAGTTGGACGCTTAACCAACTGAGCCACTCAGGTGCCCTTCCTCTGTTTTCTTCTAAGAGTTTTATGTTTTTGTTCTTATATTTATGTTTATGATCCATTTAGGGTTAACTTTTGTGTATGGTGTGAGATAGAAGTTCATCTTCATTCTTTTGCATGTAAATATCCAGTTCTCCCAGTAATATGGATTAAAAAGACTATTATTTCTCATATTAAATTATCTTGGCACCTTTACTGAAAATTAATTGGCCATGAATTTAAGGGTTCATTTCTGGACTCTTCATTCTACACCATTGACCTATAAGTCTATACTAATGCCAGCATCACACTTTCTTGATTTCTGTAGCTCTCTAGTAAGTTTTGAAATTGGGAAATGTGACTATTCCAACTTTGTTCTTCTTTTGTTAATTTGTTTTTTGGATATTTTTGGTCCCTGATTTTTCATGTGAATTTAGAATCAGATTAATAAATTTTTCAGCTGGGAATTTGATAAATTGACATTGAATCTGCAGACCAATTGGGAGAGTGTTGCCATCTTAGCAATATTAAGTCTTCTGATCATGAACATAGAATTTTTTTTTACTTATTAAGATCTTTTTTGTTATCTTTTAAAAATGTTTTATGTTTTTAAGGTACAGTTCTTGCACTCTTTAAAATTTATTCCTAAATATTTTATTAGTTTTGATACTATTATAAATGGATTGTTTTATGAATTTCACTCTCAGAGTGTTCATCACTAGAGTATGGAAATACAATTGACTTTTGTATGTTCATCTTGGTCTTGAAACCTTGCTGTGATGGTTAATTTTATGTGTGAACTTGGGTAGGTTATGGTACTTAGATGTTTGTTCAAACACCAGTCTAGATGTTGCTGGGAAGATATTTTTTTTTAATGTTATTAACATTTAGAACAGTAGACTTTGAGTAAAGCAGATCACGCTTAATAACATGAGTGGGCCTCATCCAGCTATTTGAACACCTGCAGGAAAAAGACTGAGGGCTTTCAAAGAGAAAGGAATTCTGCTTCCAAACTTCCTTGGTTCAAGACCGCAACATCAACTCTTCCCTGCTGGCCTATCCTGCAGATTTTGGACTTGATAGCCCCCTACAATCATGGGAGCCAATTCCTCATAAATCTCTATCTCTCTCTCTCCCCTCTCCTATTAGCTTTGTTTCTCTTAAGAACTCTGAATACTATTTTGCTGGACTCATTTATTAGTTCTACTAGTTATTTTAGCAAATTTATTAGGGTTTTCTATATACAAGATGATGTCATCTGCAAATAGATACTACCCTTAATCGCTTCTCGGCCTTTTGGCTAAGATCAAGTGTAGAGATACTACCCTTACCTTTCCAGTCTGGATGCTTTTTATTTTTCTTGCCTAATTGTCTGCCTAGAAACTGTATGATGTTGAATAGAAGTGGTGAGAGTAGATACCATTGTCTCATTCCTGATTTTAGGGGAAAAGCATCTAGTCTTGGGCGCCTGTGTGGCTCAGTCGGTTAAGTGTCTGCCTTGGGCTCAGGTCATGATCCCAGGGTCCTGGGATTGAGTCCCGCATCAGGCTCCCTACTCGGGGGAAGTCTGCTTCTCCCTCTGCCCCGCCCGCCCACTCATGCTCTCTCTCTCTCTCACACACACACACAAATAAATAAAAATCTTAAAAAAAAAAAAAAAAAAGGAAAGCATCTAGTCTTTCACCATTAAAACTAGGGAGGGGTGTTCATAGATGGCCTTTATCAGGTTGAGGAAGTTTCTACTATTACTAGTTTGCTGGATGTTTTTGTCATGAAAGGGTGTTAGATTTTGTCTAATGCTTTTTCTGAATCTATTGAGATGATTATGTGGTCTTTGTCCTTCATTCTATAAATATGACGTATTATATTGATTGATTTTCATATGTTAAACTAAACTTGCATTGTTGTAACAAATCCCTATTCATTGTGTATAATCCCTTTTATGTGTTGCTGGGTTGGATTTGCAAGTATTTTTGTTGAGAATTTTAACATATATATTCTTTTTTTATTATTAAGTTCAATTAGCCAACATATAGTGCATCATTAGTTTTTGATGTTGTGTTCAATGATTCATTAGTTGCATGTGTAACACCCAGTGCTCATCAAATCACATGCCTTCCTTAAAGCCCATTACCCAGTTACACCATCCCCAAACCCCCCTCTTCTACAACTCTCAATTTGTTCCCTGGAGTCAAGAGTCTCTCATGGCTTGTCTCCCTCTCTGATTTCTTCCCATTCAGTTTTCCCTCCCTTCCCCTATAGTCCTCTGCCGTATTCCTTACATTACACGTATGAGTGAAACCATATGATAATTGTCTTTTTCTGCTTGACTTATTTCACTTAGCATAATACCCTCCAGGTCCATCTATGTCGATGCAAATGGTGGGTATTCATCCTTTCTGATGGCTGAGTAATATTCCATTGTATTTATGAACCACATCTTTTTTATCCATTCATCTGTTGAAGAACATCTCAGCTCCTTCCATGGTTTGGCTATTGTGGACATTGCAGCTATGAACATTGGGGTGCATGTGCCTCTTCATTTCACTACGTCTGTATCATACCTAGTAATGCAATTGCTGAGTCATAGGGTAGCTCTATTTTTAACTTCCTGAGGAATGTCCATACTGTTTTCCACAGTGGCTGCACCAGCTTGCTCTCCCACCAACAGTGTAAGAGCGTTCCCCTTTCTCCACATCCTTGCCAACATCTGCTATTCCCTGTCTTGTTAATTTTAGCCATTCTAACTGGTATAAGATGGTATCTCATTGTGGTTTTGATTTGCACTTCCCTGATGGCAAGTGATGTGGAGTGATTTCTCATGTTTGTTAGCCATTTGTATGTCTTCTTTGGAGAAGTGTCTGTTCATGTCTTGTGCCCATTTCTTGACTGGATTATTTGTTTTTTGGGTGTTGAGTTTGAGAAGGTCTTTATAGATCTTGGATATCAGCCCTTTATCTGTTATGTCATTTGCAAATATCTTCTCCCATTCCATAGGTTGCATTTTAGTTTTGTTGACTGCTGTGTAGAAGCTTTTGATCTTGATGAAGTTCCAATAGTTCATTTTTGCTTTTGTTTCCCTTGCCTCTGGAGACATGTCTTGCAAGAAGTTACTTTGCCCAAGGTCGAAGAGGTTACTGCCTGTGTTCTCCTCTAGGATTTTGATGGATTCCTGCCTCACATCTAGGTCTTTCATCCATTTTGAGTTTATCTTTGTGAATGGTGTAAGAGAATGGTCGAGTTTCATTCTTCTGCATGTGGCTGTCCAATTTTCCTAGCACCATTTATTGAAGAGACTGTCTTTTTTCCATTGGATATTCTTCCCTGATTTGTCAAAGATTAGTTGACCATAGAGTTGGGCTCTCTATTCTGTTCCATTGATCTATCTGTCTGTTTTTGTGCCAATGCCATGCTGTCTTGATGATCACAGCTTTGTAATATAGCTTGAAGTCAGGCATTGTGATGCCTCCAGCTTTGGTTTTCTCTTTCAACATTCCCTGGAGATTAGGGGTATTTTTGCTTCCATACACATTTTAGGATTGTTTGTTCCAGCTCTGTGAAAAGTGTTGATGGTATTTTGATAGGGATTGCATTGAAAGTGTAGCTTGCTCTGGGCAGCATAGACACTTTAACAATGTTTATTCTTCCAATCCATGAGCATGGAATGCTTTTTCATCTCTTTGTGTCTTCCTCAATTTTTTTCTAGTTTCTAGAGTAGAGATCTTTTACCTCTTTGGTTAGGTTTATTCCTAGGTGGGGCAGATGGCAGTCCTGGTTTTTGGTGCAATTGTGAATGGGATTGATTCCTTAATTTCTCTTTCTTCAGTTACATTGTTAGTGTATAGAAATGCAACTGATTTCTGTGCATTGATTTTTTTATCCTGCCACATTGCTGAATTGCTGTATGAATTTTAGCAATTTTGAGGTGGAGTCTTTTGGGTTTTCCATATGAAGTATTATGTCATCTGTGAAGAGAGACAGTTTGAGTTCTTCTTTGCCAATTTGAATGTCTTTTATTCTTTTTGTTGTCTGATTGATGAGGCTAGGACTTCTAGTTCTATGTTGAACAATATGGTGAGAGTGGGCATCCCTGTCACATTCCTGACCTTAAGGGAAAAGCTCTCAGTTTTTCCCCATTGAGAATGATATTTGCTGTGGGCTTTTCATAGATGGCTTTTATGATATTGAGGTATGTTCCCTCTATCCCTATACATTGAAGAGTTTTAATCAGAAAAGGATGCTGTATTTTGTCAAATGCTTTCTCTGCATCAATTGAGAGGATCATGTGGGTCTTTTATTAATGTGATCTATCTCGTTGATTGATTGGTGAATTTTGAACCACCCTTGCAGCCCAGGAATAAATCCCACATGGTCATGGTAAACAATCCTTTTGATGTACTGTTGGATCCTATTGGCTAATATCTTGGTGAGCATTTTGGCATCCATGTTCATCAGGGATATTGGTCCATAATTCTCCTTTTCGATGGGGTCATTATCTGGTTTTGGGATCAAGGTAATGCTGACCTAATAGAACGAGTTTGGAAGTTTCCCTTCCATTTCTATTTTTTGAAGCAGCTTCAGTAGAATAGGTCTGATTTCTTCCTTAACTGTTTGGTAGAATTCCCCTGGGAAGCCATCTGGCCCTGGACTCTTGCTTTTTGGGAGGTTTTTGATTACTGCTTCAATTTCCTTGCTGGTTATTGGTTTGTTCAGATGTTCTACCTCTTCCTGTTTCAGTCTCGGTAGTTTATAAGTTTCCCGGAATGCATCTATTTCTTCCAGATTGCTTAATTTGTTGGCATGTAGCTGCTCATAATGTGTTCTTACAATTGTCTGTATTTCCTTGCTATTGGTCATGATCTCTCCCCTTTCATTCATGATTTTATTAATTTGGGTCCTTTCCCTTTTCTTTTGGATAAGTCTGGCCAGAATTTATTGATCTTATTAATTCTTTCAAAGAACCAGCTTCTAGTTTTGTTGATCCTGTTCTACTGTTCTTCTGGTTTCTATTTCATTGATTTCTGCTCTAATCTTTATTATTTCTCTTCTCCTGCTTGGTTTAGGCTTTATTTGCTGTTCTTTCTCCAGGTCCTTTAGGTGTAAGGTTAGCTTGTGCATTTGGGATTTTTCTGATTTTTAGAGAGGCTTGGATGGCTATGTACTTCCCTCTTAGGACTGCCTTTGCAGTATTCCATAGGTTTTGAAACAATGTGTTTTCATTTTCATTGTTTTGCATGAATTGTTGAAATTCTTCTTTAATTTCCTGGTTGACCCATTCATTCTTGAGCAGGATGCTCTTTTTTTTAAAAATTTTTTATTCTTATGTTAACCACCATACATTACATCATTAGTTTTTGATGTAGTGTTCCATGATTCATTGTTTGTGCATAACACCAGTGCTCCATGCAGAACGTGCCCTCTTTAATACTCATCACCAGGCTAACCCATCCTCCCACCCCCTCCCCTCTAGAATCCTCAGTTTGTTTTTCAGAGTCCATCGTCTCTCATGGTTCGTCTCCCCCTCTGATTTCCCCCTTCATTCTTCCCCTCCTGCTACATTCTTCTTCTTTTTTTTTTCTTTCTTAACATATATTGCATTATTTGTTTCAGAGGTACAGATCTGTGATTCAACAGTCTTGCACAATTCACAGTGCTCATGATAGCACATACCCTCCCCGATGTCTATCACCCAGCCACTCCATCCTTCCCACCCCCAACCACTCCAGCAACCCTCAGTTTGTTTCCTGAGATTAAGAATTCCTCATATCAGTGAGGTCATATGATACATGTCTTTCTCTGATTGACTTATTTCGCTCAGCATGACACCCTCTAGTTCCATCCATGTCGTTGCAAATGGCAAGATCTCATTCCTTTTGATGGCTGCAAAATATTCCATTGTATATATATACCACATCTGCTTTATCCATTCATCTGCCGATGGACATCTTGGCTCTTTCCACAGTTTGGCTATTGTGGACATTGCTGCTATAAACATCGGGTGCAAGTACCCCTTTGGATCCCTACATTCATATCTTTGGGGTAAATACCCAGTAGTGCAATTGCTGGATCGTATGGTAGCTCTATTTTCAACTTTTTGAGGAACCTCCATACTGTTGTCCAGAGTGGCTGCACCAGCTTGCATTCCCACCAACAGTGTAGGAGGGTTCCCCTTTCTCCGCATCCCCGCCAACATCTGTCATTTCCTGACTTGTTAATTTTAGCCATTCTGACTGGTGTGAGGTGATATCTCATTGAGGTTTTGATTTGGATTTCCCTGATGCTGAGTGATGTTGAGCACTTTTTCATGTGTCTGTTGGCCATTTGGATGTCTTCTTTGGAAAAATGTCTGTTCATGTCTTCTGCCCATTTCTTGATTGGATCGTTTGTTCTTTGGGTGTTGAGTTTAAGAAGTTCTTTATAGATTTTGGATACTAGCCCTTTATCTGATATAAAGTCATTTGCAAATATCTTCTCCCATTCTGTCAGTTATCTTTTTGTTTTGTTGACTGTTTCTTTTGCTGTGCAAAAGCTTTTTATCTTGATGAAGTCCCAATAGTTCAGTTTTGCCCTTGTTTCCCTTGCCTTTGGCGATGTTTCTAGGAAGAAGTTGCTGCAGCTGAGGTCAAAGAGGTGAGCAGAATACTCTTTAACCTCCAAGTGTTCGACCTCCTTCCAAATTTCTTCTTGTGATTGAGTTCTGGTTTCAAAGCATTGTGGTCTTAAAATATGTAGGCAATAATCTCTATCTTTTGGTATTGGTTGAGACCTGATTTGTGACCCAGTATGTGATCTATTCTGGAGAAAGTTCCATGTGCATTTGAGAAGAATGAGTATTCTGTTGTTTTAGGATGGAATGTTCTGTATATATCTGTAAAGTCTACTTGGTCCAATGTGTCATTCAAAGCTCTTGTTTCTTTGTTGATCTTCTGCTTAGATGATCTGTCCATTGCTGTGATTGGAATGTTGAAGTCTCTTACTATTAATGTATTATTATCAATAGGTTTCTTTGTTTTGGTAATTAATTGGTTTATATAATTGGCTGCTCCCATGTTGGGGGCATAGATATTTACAATTGTTAGATCTTCTTGTTGGATAGACCCTTTAAGTATGATATAGTGTCCCTCTACATCTCTTGCTACAGTCTTTGGTTTAAAATCTAATTTGTCTGATATGAGGATTGCTACTCCAGCTTTCTTTGGAAGTCCCTTGGCATGGTAAATTGTTCTCCATCCCTTCACTTTCAGTCTGGAGGTGTCTTTAGGTCTAAAATGAGTCTCTTGTAGACAGCATATGGACAGATCCTGCTTTTTTATCCAATCTGATACTCTGTGTCTTTTTATTGGAGCATTCAGCCCTTTTACATTCAGAGTAACTATTGAAAGATATGAACTTAGTGCCATTGTATTGCCTGCAAGTCCCTGTTTCTGTAGATTGTTTCTGTTTCTTTCTTGTCTATGTGACTCTTGGGGTTTCTCTTTACTTACAGGATCCCCCTTAATATTTCTTGCAGGGCTGGCTTAGTGGTCACATATTCTTTCAGTTTCTGCCAGTCCTGGAAGCTCTTTATCTCTCCTTCCATTCTGAATGACAGCCTTGCTGGATAAAATATTCTTGGCTGCATGTTCTTCTCATTTAATTCCCTGAGTGTGTCTTGCCAGCCCTTTCTGGTTTGCCAGGTTTCTGTGGATAGTTCTTATGTTATTCTGATATTCCTCCCTCCATATATAGGGAACCTCCCCTCCCTAGCTACTCTCATGATAGTTTCTTTATAGCTTCGCTATTATATGTTGGGGTGTTCATCTATTTTTATTGATTTTGGGAGGGGTCCTCTCTGCCTCTTGGTCATGAATGCTTGTTTCTTTCTCCAGATTAGGGAAATTCTCAGCTATGATTTCCTCAAATATACCTCGATCCCTCTCTCTCTCTCTCCACCCCCTCGGGGATCCCAATAAGTCTGACATTGGATTGTTTCATGGCATCATTAATCTCTCCAATACTTTTTTCATGTGCTCTAGCTGCCTCTCTGTTTTCCTCAATTTCCTTCCTTTCTATCAGCTTATCTTCTAGATCACTTATTCTCTCTTCTGCCTCATTTACCCTGGGTGTTAGAGTATCCAGTTTAGACTCCATCTCATTCATAGCATTTTTAAGTTCAACCTGATTAGATGTCATTTCCGCCCTTAGAGATTCTGGATTGTCACTAAGGCTTTTTTTCAAGCCTAGCTATTGACTTCATGATTGCCATCCTGAATCCTATCTCTGACATCTTGCTTATATCCATATCCAATAGTTCTGTGTCAGAGGACATTGTCTCTGGTTCTTTTCTTTGTTGAGAGTTCCTCCTCCTAGTCATTCTGTCGAGGGATGGTTGAGCTAATGAACTGAGTCCAAAATATCAACCATGACCCAAGCAAGATACACCCTAGCAAAATCCGGAGTGATCAGAAACCACCACTGAAAAACAAAGCCAAAATGAAACACAAGATTTTAAAAATTTAAAAAAAAAAATTGAATTAAAAGTTAGAAAAAAAACAAAAGAGAGAAGCGGGGAGGGGAAATGGACTATAATTTCTCAGTATGGTCAAAGCAGGGTGTTCCACTTCTTCCTGGGTGAGTCTTGGTCTATGTGGTAGAAGACACTACATCCCCAAATTGCAAGGAAAATAAAACTTATATATATAAAGATAAAATTGAATAGAGTGAAAAAAGGACCAAAATGAAGCATATATCTATAAAAAATATAGGTGTGATAAAATACAAGTTAAAAGCAACTATTAAATATAAGTTGATATAATAAACATCTAGTTGAAATGAGAAAAAGATAAAAAGGAAAAAAAGAGAAAAAGCATAAGAAAAAGAAAAAAAAGGAAAGGACAATTTTATCTGTCATCAGGTGACACCTGTAGCTCAATATACTATTTTCACCTGGTGTTGGAATTTTACAGTCTTGTGGGATCCACAGGCTTGTTGACCACCTGTTCTTCCAGTCATGTAACCCTGCCTGGGTGGAGTTGCCCCGCCCCCTGTCAGGGGAATGGGCTCTGTGTGGCTTTTGTTCCCTGGAGGCTTTCCATGCCTCTTCAGAGGATCAGAGCAAAAATGGAAACACCCAAACCTCGGGCCCAGAGCAGAAAGATCGCAGTCTGCCTCTTTAATAAACCCTCCAGGACAGTCTCCACTTCTGTATGCACCAAAAAAAGCAGCCTCCCGGGGTGGGCGCCCACTGCAACTCTCTCAGAGTCCTAGGGGCCCGGGAGTGCCACTGCCCTTTGTGATTCTAGAACTTCGAGCAGCCCGACTCGTGCGCACATCCGAAGCTCCTGGATCACGTCTGGGTGCCGCTCTAATGTCCTTTCTTAGCCACTACCATCCTGTGAGTTTTTGCCCAGTTGGGCACAGGTTCCAGAATTTTTCAGGCTGCTCAGTAAAAGAGCAATTATCCACCGGCCTGCCTCAGGGTTTATGGTGATCCAAGCTGAGAGTCCCTTCCTGGGCTCAGTGACCATAACCTGCTTCCTGGCTCCATTGCTCGGGCCCTCTACTGGTTCAGGCTCCCCCTTTTGCTCTGTGGTTCCATGTATCCTGAGACCACAATGCTCTACCTAGAATTCTGCCTTTTCATTTCCAGAGCCTCTTTCAGAGAGGGATGTCTCTCACTAGAGCAGATTTCTGGAGGTTCCAATTTTGCACTCTGGTGTTATATCCCTTTCCAGGAGCCAGCTTATAGAGGCTCCCTCCCCCTTCTGTTTATTTTCTGATATCTCCCCGCAGATTCAGGACTCTGCGTGTCCTACCTTGCAAAAAGCAGTCACTTTTCTGTTTGTAGAGATCCAGATATATATTCTTACATCTCAAGCTGATTTTGTGGGTGTTCAAAATGGTTTCATAGATATCCAGCTAAATTCAGTGGACCAGTTGAAATGGAATCCCCTACTCCTCCACCATCTGCCTCGTTCCATACCTTGTAACACTTTTTTAAAGATTTATTTTATTTATTTGAGAGAGAGGGAAAGTGGGGGCAGGGCCAGAGGGAGAGAGAATCTCAAGCAGACTCCCCACTGAGATTGGACCCCAAGGCGAGGTTTGATCCCAGGACCCTGAGATCATGACCTGAGCCAAAATCAGGGGTTGAATGCTTAGCCAACTGAGCCACCCAGGCATCCCACCTTGTAACACTTTTTATTTCTATGATGTTAATAGTGATGTCCCCTCTTTGTTTTTGATTTTTATAATTTGAGTTTTCTCTTTTTTTCTGGTCAATTTAGCTAAGTTTGTCAATTCTCCTCTTATTTTTCTTTCCTTTGTCATTATCACCAAGATGACAATATTCATAGTATAGGACAAATTATGTATAGTTTCTGAGACAGTTAATTTAAGTTTGGCCTATAGAATAAGTTAATTTGTATAGGATAAGTTAAATTTAATATATAGTTAACACAAATGTTACTGAGATAATAATACCAATTCCTCATTGCAGAATTGGTGAACTGAAATAGAATTGCCTTTACTGTTTAGACAATGCTTTAGTCTTGGGGTAGTTCAGTTACTCTTGCTTATTTGATGTTATTTACTGGTGCACTCCTGTGTTTCATATTGATTCCTAATGCATTCTGGTTCACGCAGAACAATTTCTTTCCATGGACTTGAGCAAATAAGCATATAAACTACAGAAAAGTCTTAATATTTGTCTTTAGTTGTTTTAAGATAGCAGTTATTAAACGATTTTTCATTCCATCACTCTGATGAATGATGTGCTCTCTTTAGTAGCAGCAGTGGGAGACTGAAAGAGGGTGCTTCACTGGGCACTGGGGTTACATATCAGAATTTCTGGGAGACATTTGCAGTTCAAATGACCTCCTCTGATGATTCCAAGATGCTGGATCAGAATCTCTCCTATAAGGGCAGATTTTAAGGTAAGATGTGGCCATTTCAGCCAGGGCACAACTAGTATGAAATACACGTTCCTTGATATCATTATTATTTCATTATTATAATAACTTAATAAAAGGATTATTTTTATAACAGCTCTTATATATAAAACTGAAATTTGTTTGCACCATGAAATTAAGTTTTAGGCCTTTTATTTTTTTTATTTTTTATTTTTAAAGATTTTATTTATTTGACAGAGAGAGATATAGTGAGAGAGGGAACACAAGCAGGGGGAGTGGGAGAGGGAGAAGCAGGCTTCTTGCTGAGCAGAGAGCCTGATGCGGGGCTCGATCCCAGGACCCTGGGATCATGACCTGAGCTGAAGGTAGATGCTTAATGACTGAGCCACCCAGGTGCCCCAATTTTAGGCCTTTTAATAGCTTAGTGATAATTAACCAAGGAGTTGTCTGAATGCTCTTTTAGAACAAAGCTGAGTACACTAAGATATTAAGCACACAGCTTCATAAGTCATGCATTATCAGAATGTGTCATTTAGTTTAACCCAGAAGGGTCCCCAGTGACCTGCAAGTAAGTCATTGACAAAACACTCCTGAACACAGTTGCAGTTGGCTTAACTCCCAGACAAAATTGAGATGGTAGAAGTTTGCTTCTAAAATTCTCAGTACTGCCTTTCTGAAGCTTTCTGCATCCTCTGTAAATTCTCCTTTCTTGCTTTATCTTCCTTACCTTAGATGCCCAGAATCTATCTGTTCCCCCACTGACATAAGAAAGGATTTGATTAGCTATTGCTACTTTAACCAGACATTTACACTTTAAAACTTTTATCACTGACTTAGCAGTAAATTCAAGTTAACTAACTTAACAGTCAGCATGTGAAGGATGGTTTTATACCCAGTAAGATTTTGAAATCACAATGTGGTTATTTGTCAATGCAGCCTCAAAAGGGAACTGTAGAAAGCTTTCAAGGGGACTTGGTGGCTGGGGTCCTGGCTCTTCTGGGGTTAGTAAGATGCAGTAATAGTTGGAGGAAAGAAGACCTGATGCCTACTGACTCAAACAAATGTCTGTCGAAGGGAGCTGAACACCAAAGTTGGAGAACCTCTACTATTGACCTTTTGCACTTCTCTTCTCCTGGACAGCTATGTCACCTTGTCTTCTTTCTGCAAATCTCCAACACCTTTATTGCTACCTCCTGGTGGTAAGAAGAGTCTTTGTGCTAGAGCTTTTGTGAGTAGTTTTGTTAATAACTTTGAAATGTGATAAGTAGAGTATCTATTAGTAGAAAAATTCCTGAATTTATATGCCAGACTTAGGAAGGAGCAACATTATAGATAAACCATAAATTCTCCTCTCAATTCCTAATAACTTAACATTTTCAAACCAAGAAGTGCAGATATTTGTGGAGGGCAGAAAACTTCTCCTAAATACCTTCTCTTTTCATGTCATTATAGCTGAAATTTAAAGTTTTTTTTATACTATTTTGCTACTCTTAATGTGTGGAATTCTTCTCTCCCCAAGTAAATTATCAGTTCTTTGAGGGAAAATAGACTACAACTTTTTTTTTTTAATTAAATTCAAGTTACTTAACATATAGTTTGGTATTGGTTTCAGGAGTAGAATTTAGTGATTCATCACTCACATATAACACCCCGTGCTCATCCCAACAAGTACCCTCCTTAATACCCATCACTCATTTAGCCCATCCCCTCACCCACCTCCCCTTCAACACCCCTCCGTTTGTTCTCTATAGTTAAGAGTCTCTTATGATTTTCCTCCCTCTCTTTATTTTATTTTCCTTCTCTTCCCCTATGTTCATCTGTTTTGTTTCTTAAATCCCACATATGGGAGGGGGGGAAAGATGGTGGAGGAGTAGGGGACCCTATTTCAACGGGTCCCTGGAATTGAGCTGGATATCCACCAGACCACTCTGAGCACCCACGAAACCAGCCTGAGATGTAAGAAGATCTGGATCTCTACAAACAGAATATCGCAGGCAGTTGGTTTTGAGGTAGGAAGCGGGGAGCCGTGATTCCATGGGCAGATAACGGAGGATAGAATGCAGCGGGAGGGTGCCTGGCCGTGGGGATCCTACACCGCCGGTGATCGGCAGCCTCGCACGCTGGGGACCAGGCACAGACTTGCAGACCGGTAGCGGTGGGGAAAGGACTTTAGGGCAGCCCCGGGGGTGGAAACCTGGAGTGACCGGGTCGCACAGGTGAAATGGGGGCGGCTGGCGGTTTTAGAAGCACAAAGGGCAGAGACGTGCCCCCGACCTGGAGGCAGGACTGGGGGCGCTGCGGAGGGGTGCCCAACCCAGGACGCTGCAGTTGATAGCAGTACGGACAGAAACAGAGACAGTGTGGCCTGGAGAGCTCACTGAAGAACAGACTGCAGTCTCTCTGCTTGGAGGCAGAGGGTTGGAAATGGTCTCTTCTGCTCTGACTCGTGGAAGAGACATGGAATCCGCCAGTGAAAGCTGCCAGAGAACAAAAGCCCCCAAAACTGATTCCCGCTGAGCCCATCCCCCACCACAGGGGCGCAGGGCAACTCTGCCCAAACAGGGTTGCCTGAGTAATAGTGTGGCAGGCCCCTCCTGCAGAAGACAGCCTGGGAAAACAAGAGGCCAGCAACCCTAAGGCCCCAAGAAAACAGGTGCATCTTGCTTGGGTTCTGGTCAATAATTTGGACTCTATACATTCCCTCAAACACCCATCAACAGAATGACTAGGAGGAGGAGCCCCCAAAATAGAAAAGACTCAGAGATTATGACTTATGTTGCAGATTTACAAATGGATGCAGATATAACCAAGATGTTGGAGATGGAATTCAGGCTAGCAAGTGAAGACAATGGCTAGAATGGAGAAATCAATTAATGGCAACATAGAGTCTCTAAGGAAAGGTGAATTGGCAGAACTTAAAAATGCTATCAATGAGATCCAATCCAATCTAGATAATCTAACAGCTAGGGTAACTGAGGCAGAAGAGCGAATAAGCGACCTGGAAAACAATATAATAGATAAAAAGGGGAAAGAGGAGGCCAGGGAAAAACAACTCAGAATCCATGAAAATAGATTCAGAGAAATAAGTGACACCATGAAGCATTCCAATGTCAGAATAATTGGAATCCCGGAGGGAATGGAGAGAGAGAGAGGACTAGAAGATGTATTTGAGCAAATCGGAGCTGAGAACTTCCGTAATCTGGGGCATGAAACAAACATTCGAGTCCTAGAGGCAGAGAGAACCCCTCCCAAGATCAAGGAAAACAGGCCAACACCCCGGCATGTAATAGTAAAACTTGCAAATCTTAGAACCAAGGAAACCATCTTAAGGGCTGGTAGGGGCAAGAGATTCTTTACATACAGAGGGAGGAACATCAGAATAACGTCAGACCTATCCACAGAGACCTGGCAAACCAGAAAGGGCCTGGCAAGACATACTCAGGGTACTAAATGAGAAGAACATGCAGCCAAGAATACTTTATCCGGCAAGGCTTTCATTTAGGATGGATGGAGAGATGCAGAGCTTCCACGACCGGCAGAAACTGAAAGAATATGTGACCACTAAGCCAGCCCTGCAAGAAATATTAAGGGGGGTTCTATAGAAGGAGAAAGACCCCAAGAGTATTATACAACAGAAATTTACAGGGACAATCTATAAAAACAATGTCTTCACAGGCAACATGATGACAATTAATTCATATCTTTCAATAATCACTCTCAACGTGAATGGCCTAAATGCTCCCATAAAACAGCAAAGGTTGCAGATTGGATAAAAAGACAGGGCCCATCCATATGCTGTCTACAAGAGACTCCTTTTGAACCTAAAGATACATCCAGACTGAAAGTGAAGGGATGGAGATCCATCTTCCATGCCAGCGGACCTCAAAAGAAAGCTGGGGTAGCAATTCTTATATCAGACAAATTAAATTTTAAATTAAAGTCTGTAATTAGAGACATAGAAGGACACTATATCATTCTTAAAGGGTCTATCCAACAAGAAGATTTAACAATTGTAAATATCTACGCCCCCAACATGGGAGCAGCCATCTACATAAACCAACTGTTAACCAAAATAAAGAGTCATATTGATAACAATATGTTAATTGTAGGAGACCTCAATACTCCACTCTCAGCAATGGACAGATCATCTAAGCAGAAAATCAACAAGGAAACAAGAGCTTTGAATGATACATTGGACCAGATGGACCTCATAGATATTTACAGAACATTCCACCCTAAAACAACAGAATACTCATTCTTTTCGAATGCACATGGAACTTTCTCCAGAACAGACCACATACTGGGTCACAAATCAAGTCTCAACCAATACCAAAAGATTGAGATTATTCCCTGCATATTCTCAGACCAAAATGCTCTAAAACTAGAACTCAATCACAAGAAAAAATTTGGCAGAAATTCAAACACTTGGAAGCTAAAGACCACTCTGCTCAAGAATGTTTGGGTAAACCAGGAAATCAAAGAAGAACTTAAACAATTCATAGAAATCAATGAGAACAAAAACACATCGGTCCAAAACCTATGGGATACTGCAAAGGCGGTCCTAAGGGGGAAATACATAGCCATCCAAGCCTCACTCAAAAAAATAGAAAAATCTTGAATTCACCAACTAACTCTACACCTTAAAGAACTAGAGAAAAAGCAACAAACGACACCTAAGCCACACATTAGAAGAGAAATAATTAAAATTAGAGCAGAAATCAATGAATTAGAAACCAGAAACCCAGTAGATCAGGTCAATGAAACTAGAAGTTGGTTCTTTGAAAGAATTAATAAGATTGATAAACCACTAGCCAGACTTATCCAAAAGAAAAGAGAAAGGACCCAAATTATAAAATTATGAATGAAAGGGGAGAGATCATGACTAACACCAAGGAAATAGAAACAATTATTAGAAATTATTATCAACAACTATACGCCAAGAAACTGAGCAATCTGGATGAAATGGAGGCCTTCTTGGAAACATATAAGCTGCCAAGACTGAAACAGGAAGAAATTGACAACCTGAATAGGCCAATAACCAGTAACAAGATTGAAGCAGTGATCAAAAACCTCCCAAAAAACAAGAGTCCAGGGCCTGATGGATTCCCTGGGGAATTCTACCAAACATTCAAAGAAGAAATAATACCTATTCTACTGAAGCTGTTTCAAAAAAGAGAAACAGAAGGAAAACTTCCAAACTCATTCTATGAGGCCAGCATTACCTTAATCCCCAAATCAGTCAAAGACCCCATCAAAAAGGAGGATTTCAGACCGATATCCCTGATGAATATGGATTCCAAAATCCTCAAAATCCTAGCTAATAAGATCCAACAATACATTAAAAGGATCATCCACCACGACCAAGTGGGATTTATCCCCGGGATGCAAGGGTGGTTCAACATTCGCAAATCAATCAACGTGATAGAACACATTAATAAGAGGAGGGAGAAGAACCATATGGTCCTCTCAATTGATGCAGAAAAAGCATTTGACAAAATACAACATCCTTTCCTGATTAAAACTCTCCAGAGTATAGGGATAGAGGGAACATTCCTTGAGTTCATAAAATCCATCTATGAAAAACCCACAGTGAATATCATCCTCAATGGGGAAAAGCTGAGAGCCTTTCTCTTAAGATCAGGAACACGTCAAGGATGCCCACTCTCGCCACTATTGTTCAACATAGTATTAGAAGTCCTAGCAACAGCAATCAGACAACAAAAAGAAATAAAAGGCATTCAAATTGGCAAAGAAGAAGTCAAACTCTCTTTTCGCAGACGACATGATACTTTATGTGGAAAACCCAAAAGACTCCACCCTCAAATTACTAGAACTCATCCAGCAATTCAGTAATGTGGCAGGATACAAAATCAATGCACAGAAATCAGTTGCTTTCTTATACACTAACAACGCAACTGTAGAAAGAGAAATTAGAGAAATGATTCCATTTACAATAGCACCAAAAACCATAAGATACCTCGGAATAAACCTAAGCAAAGAGGTAAAGGATCTATACTCTAGGAACTACAAAACACTCATGAAAGAAATTGAAGAAGACACAAAAAGATGGAAAAATATTCCATGCTCATGGATCGGAAGAATAAACATTGTTAAAATGTCTATGCTACCCAGAGCAATCTATACCTTCAATGCCATCCTGATCAAAATTCCAATGACATTTTTCAAAGTGCTGGAACAAACAATCCTAAAATTTGTATGGAATCAGAAAAGACCCCGAATCGCCAAGGAAATGTTGAAGAAGAAAAACAAAGCTGGGGGCATCACGTTGCCTGATTTCAAGCTATATTACAAAGCTGTGATCACCAAGACAGCATGGTACTGGCACAAAAACAGGCATATAGACCAATGGAACAGAGTAGAGAACCCAGATATGGACCCTCAACTCTATGGTCAAATAATCTTTGACAAAGCAGGAAAAAACATGCAATGGAAAAAAGACAGTCTCTTCAATAAATGGTGCTGGGAAAATTGGACAGCCACATGCAGAAGAATGAAACTCGACCATTCTCTAACACCATTCACAAAGATAAACTCAAAGTGGATGAAAGACCTCAATGTGAGACAGGAATCCATCAAAATCCTAGAGGAGAACATAGGCAGTAACCTCTTTGACATCGGCCACAGCAACTTCTTTCAAGATACATCTCCAAAAGCTAGTGAAACAAAAGCAAAAATGAACTTTTGGGACTTCATCAAGATCAAAAGCTTCTGCACAGCAAAGGAAACAGTCAACAAAACAAAGAGGCAACCCACAGAATGGGAGAAGATATTTGCAAATGACACTACAGATAAAGGGCTGGTATCCAAGATCTATAAAGACCTTCTCAAACTCAACACCCAAAAAACAAATAATCAAGTCAAAAAGTGGGCAGAAGATATGAAAAGACACTTCTGTGAAGAAAACATACAAATGGCTAACAGACACATGAAAAAATGTTCATCGTCATTAGCCATCAGGGAAATCCAAATCAAAACCACATTGAGATACCACCTTACACCAGTTAGAATGGCAAAAATGGACAGGGAAAGAAACAACA
>NW_022589747.1:9006756-9100036 GCF_004348235.1 Phoca vitulina | reverse complement strand
TATTGTATGGTGACTAACATAACATAATAAAATTTAAAAAAAAAAAAGTAAAAAAAAAATCCCACTTATGAGTGAAATCATATGATATTTGTCTTTCTCTGAATGACATATGAAATTTAAAGTTTTGATCCAATTTTTATTTTATTTTCTTCCTTTATAAAATAAATCTGAGGCATGAGGTTGTTATATATAAATTTGCTTAGATAATTTTCTTGTTCTTTTTTGTGAACACAGAATTTTTATCTGATTATATATGTTAATTATAAAAACTAAATATTACTTATAATACTGAAAACTAGAACTAGTGTTGACATTTTGTTTAATAGAGTTTTTGTTTCCTCCCTCCCTTCCTTTCCTCCCTCCTTTCTTTCCTTCTTTCATTCCTTCCACTTTAAATAATGCAAACTATGGGGATGCCTGGGTGGCTCAGATGGTTAAGCGTCTGCCTTTGGCTCAGGTCATGATCCCAGGGTCCTGGGATCACGCCCCACATCAGGCTCCTGGCTCAGCGGGGAGTCTGCTTCTCCCTCTCCCTCTGCCTCTCCCACTGCTCATGCTCTCTCTCTCTCTGTATCTATGTCTCAAATGAATAAATAAAATCTTTAAAAAATAAATAAATGAATAATGCAAACTATGATTATAGTATACATATTCTTATGATCTGTTTTTGACTTGCTCATATATGTTGGACATATTCTTCCTCAAGATTTAATGGCTGCATAGTATTTCACTGTATCATTTATTACTAGAATTTAGTAATAATTCCTGTGGACATGTTCATTTATTTTCTTAGAATACATTTCTGCAATTGAAATTGATGATATGCACATGCTTTGGGCCTTTTTAGAAAAACCACTTTATTGGGCTATAATTGATATACAAAAAAAGCTATACATATTTAATCTATACAACTTCTGATTAACTAAACACTTCCTTACCTGAGGGTGGGGTGGATTGTGGGAGGTCAAAGGGAACAGGCAGGCTCCTGAAATCTTGCCAGGCAATCACCACGGGGTTCTGAGCTTCCCCTGGAGGCTACAGTTTGCTCTGGGGTAGGGGTCGGTCTGTAAGTGCTCCTCAGGGGTAGATGTCTATGAGGCACATGGACAGAGAAGTAAAAACTTGTTCTACTTTCTTTCCCTCTCTCAACTTTCCCTAATTCTTTCCTTCCGTTCGCTCCCCAGCCTGGGTCTGAAGCACGGGAGTGGTGGGCGGGAATCCCAAGTTCCTTTCCACCTTCCAACCTGAGTCTGACTTCTCTGGCTGACAAACTGAGATGACCGGTCTCCAAATCTGGGATAAGTAGGAACCACTGCCCTCTACTGTTTGCAGTGCTGTATATAGGATTTAAATCCTAATCAAAAAGCTCCCAGCCCGGAAGAGTACCTTACCTGTGAGTTTTCCTGCAGAGCGCTCCTAGAGCTCTGCTGGACTGTGCAGGGTTGAGCCACAAAATGTTCACCTACTAATTAGGAAAATTCAGCATTTGGGAAAGGAGTATGAGAACAACTAGGTACAGCCAGAAAGGAGGTGGAGAATCTAGAAAGAGAACTGAAGAAATGTCCTTGAAAAGATAAATTATATGAAATAGAAAAGTGGCAGCAGAATATGATTAAGGGGAAGATAATCATCTCGAGAACATTTGCAGACTTCGGAAACACACCTAGGGATGCCTAGATGCTCTGTGTGAGATCCTTTGAGACTCACCTCAGCCCTGAGGCTTAGAGAGTTAGATGGGCCTGCCCAGGCCACGCAGCTGCCACACAGGGACACGGGCAAGGCAGCAGACTCAGAGACCCTGCCGCTGATACCTGTTCTAGGCTCCAGCCAAGGCCAACTCCCTGGGTCACAAGATGAAGAACCAGATTTGAGCTCCAGCCTGTCGCCCTGGCTTGCGGACTATCTAGAACATTTTTTAAAAATCCATTATACTTTATTTTCTTTGGAAAGGGAGCTGCAGGTTACGCTTTGTTATTGTCTCATTTGTTCCCAGCTACAAGTTTGTCAAGTTGACAGGGCAAGCATTATTATTTTCCTTATTTAACTGAACAGACTGAGGCCCAGAGCAGGCTAGCAACTTGGCTGAAGTAACAGCTAAATGGTGAGACAGCTAAGGTGGGAGCCAGAGGATTAGCTTATGTGCCACTTGCCCTCTGGGACCCTAGGAATGGTCTGAGACCCAGCAAGAGGCAGAGTAAAGGGTTTGGGCAGCAAAGGGACTTCATCCCAACCCCTCACTTGTGAAGGCCAACAGCATTGAGTACACAAAGCAGGCAGGTCTTTATTCCTTTGTCTTGTGCCATTTTTAATTTTTGCTTTTTGATAAAATGCTGCACAATGTAGTATGTAGGCTTTGGACCAAGGAAGGGTTATTTACTGTTCAAGGCCTGCCTACTCATTGCCCATGAGCCACTGTCCAAGCTCAGTAATTCTAAGGCCCTCCAGCTGTGTGCCTTCCCTCATATTCCCTCTCCTTGGAATTCTGGGGTTCCTCCTGGAGTTGTAAACACCCCATGGAGGCTCCTGCCTTCCATTTGAACCTTTGAGCCTCCCTCCAGCACTTCTCCTCCAGGCCACCAGGGGCTCACCATAGTCTACATAGAATTCTTGAGGTTGGGGCTGCCCCAGGTGCCTCCTGCCGAGTTTGGGATTACACTCAATAATCCCAGTGAGGGTGGGATGGAGGATGTCAGGTTGGATGATCTCCCTCAAGCTGGCTGAGACCATTCTCATGTCCTCAAGTTACTGAGCAAAATTTCCCTCAACTCCTTCCCGGTGGGTCCTGTCACCTCATAATGGGTAGGGTAATGGTGTGTTTGGGCCCTTGAGAGCTCATTTTCTTCTAATCTTGCTTACTTTTATTGGCTTATGTATTTGTTTGTCCAGGCATTCACACTGATAGCACAATACTTGTCCTCCAATTCTGTCCCCGTGGCTAAGAAGTGAGGGTAGTGGTGGTGATGTTTCTTGGGGGCTTCACATAATGGGTTAAACTCTTCTCCTGCTGAGACAACCTTGGGCTGCTGGGACAAGTGCAGCAGCTTTGCTCTATGGCTTCAAATCCCATTTCAACTATCTTCTTACTGGTTGTGGAAAACTCAGGCAATTCCTTAAACCTCCCTAAGACTTAATGTGCTGGGTTGAAATTCATGTTCACCTGGAACCTGAGAATGTGACCTTATTTGGAAATAAGCTCTTTACAGATATAATGAGTTAAGATGAGGTCATACTGAATTAGGGTGGGTCCCAAATCCAATGACTGATGTCCTTATAAGAAGAGGAACAGTCACAGAGAGCCTGGCACACAGAAAAGAGGGCCATGTGAAGACAGAGGCAGAGACTGGAGTGATGTGTCCACAAGCTAAGGAATGCCAGGGATTGGCAGAAACCACCCAGAGAGAGAAAGAGGCAGGAAGGACTTTTCCCTACAACCTTTAGAAGGAGCATGACCCTGTTGACACCTTGATTTTGGACTTCTGGCTTCCCAAACTATGAGAAAATAAATTTCTGTTGTTTTAAATCACTGAGTCTGTGGTAATTTGTTATGGCAGCATAGGAAGCTAATACGCTCAGTTTCTTCAGATGCAAAACAGGGATAGTATCACCTCAGGGGTTGCTGTGAAATTACGTAACATAATGTTTTATGCATGGCTGTGCAGTCCCTCTGATAGCCAGAGTGATGAGCCTCCTTTCTGCCAGGCATACAGTAAGACCTTAAAATGTCAAGTTATTACTTGGGCAGATTCTTTGCTTTTGAGGGTTGTCATGGTTGACAGCCTCCTGATCCTTGGGAATCCCCTCCCACTTCATCTCAGGTCACCTTCCTTTTTGCTCTTCACCCAGTTAGCAAACCCTCCAAGCCAACACCCTCCATGGCAGCATTAGGGCACGGTGGGGGCCCTTTTGTTGTTTCGTCAGTGCTCTGTTCCTCTAAGGAACATGAGCCACAGCTGAGGCTGTGCCCTCCACCTTCATGGACTTCTTCCCATCTGCTTGGGCCTCCTAGCTGCCTTCCCAAGTGGCCCCAGTTTACTGGACACAAGCGTAGTGTGGTCAATGGCCACTATATTATACTTTTGCTTGTGAGGGCTGGAGGGGCCCTTGAGAGGGCCGGGCACCTTTAGTGAGTGGCTGACGTCTTGTCCCAGAGCCACCCCACAGCAGCTGAAGGGCTAGGGCAATCCTGAGAGTTTTTCTGCATTCCATTCCCACTGGGTCTTGTCATCAACATCTGAAACAAATCACAACATCTCAGCCGTGGCTTAATCCCCCTCACAGATTCCCACGCTGTTCCCTCAGAACAAAAACCAGTCTCAGTACCTACTTCTAAACAGTCTCAGCCCTCTGCTGCCAGCTCCCATCTTTGTCACTCGGCAGCAGGTGGACCCCTTGTCCACTTCACCTCTTCTGTTTCCCAACAGGCGGAACCATACCAGATATAAGATAGAGGTGATTCAAGCCCAGAGCCTTTCCTTCAGGTTATCAAGGATCAGTATCAAGGGTATCTGAAATGGTTAACTGATAACCAAATTCATCAGTTTACCAAATGTTTATTCTGCACTTCCCCTATACTAGGCAGAGTGCTATATGCTGGAATTTTAAAAATAAGTGAGCCTCTCCTCTGCTGCTTTCCTGGTAAGACCACCAAGTCAACCTGTACCCCTCCCATTCCTGCACAAGAAGGTCCAGGAGCTGCAATTATAGGAACTCTATGGATCATAAGATAATTCTACCACTGATCATCTGTAAAATACCAGAAACTTCTTGATGTATCCAAGAGGTATTGTTCCTGTCCATTTTATCTTAGGTGGTTTTTAAATATGTCTGCATATTTCTTGAAACTTGTCTTATCAAGAGGTAGAGTCTGGGACACCTGGGTGGTTCAGTTGGTTGAGTCTCTGACTCTTGATTTTGGCTCAGGTCATGATCTCAGGGTCGTGGGATTGAGCCCTGTGTTGGGCTCCATGCTCAGTGGGGAGTCTGCTTGAAGATTCTCTCTCTCCTTCTCCCTCTGCCCCTCCCCCATGCATTTGCTCTCTAAATAAATAAATAAATAAATAAGTCTTTAAAAAAAATAAAGGGCGTGTCAATGACTCCTCTTGTATCTTAGTCAGCTCAGACTCCTATAATAAAACACCATAGACTGAGGCTTAAACAACGGTTATTTCTCACAGTTCTGGAGACTGAGAGTCTGAGTTCAAGGTGCCAATGTGGTTGGGTTCTGGCGAGCATCCTCTTCCTGGCTTACACATGGCTACCTTCTTGCTCTGTCTTCACTTGGCAGAGACAGAGAGAGGGAGCAAGCTCTCTGGTGTCTCTATGAGGGCTCTACTCTCAGACCTCATCTAACTGTAATTATTTCCCAAAGACCCCATCTCCAAATATCATCACGTTAGGGAGTTGGGCTTTAACATGTGAATTTTTAGGATGACACAAGTCAGCTCGTAGCACCTCCATCTTGGGCCTTTGTGATTGCCTTGATGACAGAATGTGGCGATGTGGCATGACTTCCAAGGCTGACGTATAAAAGGTTCTATAGCTTGTGACGGTTTCTCTGGGATGCTTACTTTTGGAACCCAGCCACTATGCTGTGAGGAAGCCCAGCCCACATGGAAAGTCTACATGTAGATGTTCCACCAACAGCACACACAGATCCAGCTGAAAGCCAGCATCCACCACCAGAAAATATGTGAGGAGGCCTTAGAGAGGACTCCAGCCCCGGTCGCTATCTTTCCGTAACCACATGAAAGAGGCCAAGTAAGAAGCATCTAGCTGAGGCCAGTCAACCCCCAGAACCAAGAGTGATAATTAGATGGTTACTGTGGTTTATGGACACAGCAAAGGATAACCAGAACAGCAATCTCATTGGCTATTTGATTATTATTGCCCTTCAGAAGAAGGCTGACTTTAGTGTGCACAGTCTCAGCACCCCTGTCCGCTGGGCTACATTAGAACAAAGTCTTCTGCCTACCCTCACCATACACACATTTAGCCCAGCCATGTAGACAGATATTGAAGCTTTTTGTCTACAGCAGTGGTTCTCAGCCAGAATCACCTGGGGAGATTTTATGACTTCCCCACGCCCAGGCTACAGCCCAGACCAATTAAACCAGAATCTTTGGGGATATGGTCCAGGAATCAATATTTTTTAAAGTTCCCCCAGGTGATCTTAACGTGTATCTCAGCTTGAGACCCATGGACAGAGGCAGTGAGCACTCAGGCCAACTTGTAGCAGTGCAAGCATTCCTCATCACTGAGCATAATGATACCAGTCCTCCTGTGCCCTGGGGGAGCACTGTTACTCTTGCTGGGAAAATAGGGATAAATGTACACTTCTCTATTTCACTTACAGTGAAATATATCATTCCTGACCTAGATTATCGTCTTACCTATTGCCCTTCCTTTCTCATCTCCTCATCCTTCTCGTCCCTTCTCATATCAGGGCTCAGAGTCCAACTTCCTTCATGAGGTGTTCCTGATCATTCCAGGTATATTGATTTTCACTTTCTGCTTAATGAATCACCCCAAAACTCAGCAGGTTAAAACAACAATAAGCATTTATTATTTCATATCATTTTGTGGGTCAGGAATTGAGAAGTGGCTTAGCTGGGTGTTCCGACTTGGAGCCTCTCATGAAGAGTCAGTATGTCAGGAAGGACTAACATTTGAAGGTTTCACTAGGGTTGGGAGATCCACTTCCAAGATGGTGCATTCATGTAGCTGGGGAGTCAATGTTAGCTGTTGGCAGGAGGCCTGGGTTTCTTTCCATGTAAACTTCTGTACAGGGTTGCTTAAGTGTCCTTATGATGCAATGTATCAGAGCAGTGGTCCAGAGAGAGTGAGGAGAAAAACTGTGATGTCTTTTATGACCTAGCTTCTAACCACACATCATAATTTCTGCAATATCCTATTGGTTACATAAGTCAGATCTATTTGTTGTAGAAGGAGATTCCACAGGGCCTATCAGATGGCTTGAATCATTGGAGGTCAGTCTAGAAGCTGGCTGTCACGACAGACATCAATCACCTCTTCCTTCTTCCACACTGCACCAGTAGTTCTCAAATCTGGATGATCTACAGAATCATCTGAGAAGCTTCTAAAAGTAAAGATTCTCAGATGCCACTTGAGATGTTTTGATTCAGTCAGGCCCTGAATCTGTATTTTTAGTCTCCCAAAGAAATTCTGGTGGTCATAATAGGAACTTATGGTTTATTCGATCTGGGCACTTAGTTTCTGGTCCGGGTGGGATGGACTCTTTTAGATTTTGTCCCCATGGGCCAGGCCACATAGGGGCACCCTCTAACCCCAGAAATGAGCCCCTGTGTTAGTTCAGGAACTGCTTTTTTGTACCTTGCTCCTCTTTTGGCTACTCCTTCATTCCCTGGCTCCCCTCATTCTTACCCCCACCAGACTAATTGTCCAACTGGCCACTTTGATGGATCCAGACCTTTAACTTAGCCTCTTGTCCTGGGAAGAGAATGTTTTCAAAGACTGAAAAATGGCCTTATGACCTCCCACAACTATGTATGGCCAATGAACACGGGGAATGAGTGGGCGGGGAAGTGGAGAGGATTTTGAGTAAGCCTAATTTTTTCATCTCAAAAATAAAAGTTTCACAGGTCAGCTGGGCAGTTCCTTATTTTTGTTTGTTTGTTTGTTTTTAATTTTTATTTAAATTGTAGTTAGTGAACATACAGTGCAATATTAGTGTCTGGAGTAAAATTCAGTTATTCACCACTTACATACAACACCCAGTGCTCATCACAAGTGCCTCTTTAATACCCACTACCCACTAGCCCATCCCCCACCCATCTCCCTCCATCAACCCTGTTTGTTCTTTATCATTAAGAGTCTTTTATGGTTTGTTTCCCTCTCTTCCCATATGTTCATCTGTTTTGTTTCTTAAATTCCACATATGAGTGAAATCATATGGTATTTGTCTTTCTCTGATTGATTTATTTCACTTAGCATAATACATTCTAGCTCCATCCACATCATTGCAAATGACAAGATTTCATTCTTTTAGATGGAGTAATATTTCATTGTGTGTATATACACATACACCATTGAGACCATCTTCTTTATCCATTCATTAGTCGATGGACATTTGGGTTCTCTCCATAGTTTAGCTATTGTTGATAATGCTGCTATAAACACTGGCGTACATGTACCCCTTTGAATCTGTATTTTTGTTATCTTTTGGGTAAATGGCTGATAGTGGAAGTGCTGGATCATAGGGTAGTTCTATTTTTAGCTTTTTGAGGAAACTCCATACTGTTCTCCAGAGTGACTGCACCAGTTTGCATTCCCACCAACAGTGCAAGAGGGTTCCCCTTTCGCAGCATCCTTGCCAACACCTGTTGTTTCTTATGTTCATTTTAGCCATTTCGGCAGGTGTGAGGTGGTATCTCCTCATGGTTTTGATTTGTATTTCCCTGATGATGAGTTGAGCATCTTTTCATGTATCTGTTAGCCATCTGGATGTCTTCTTTGGAAGTCTATTCATGTCTTCTGGGCAGTTCCTTAGGTATGCTGGACACTCTCCACATCCGGCCCTTGTGTTTATTTTAGCATAGTGATTGAGAGCCCTCACTCTGGAGCCAGACTTCCTAGGTTCAAATCCTGCCTCTTCCATTTACTGTCTTGTGATTTCAGCCAAGTCATTACAGTTTCCGTGGTCCTAGTCCTGAGTGTGGTAGCTGGTGGGAATGGCTCTTGTCCCTGCTTATCCTTAACCATTTGTCCTGCCTCAGATGCCATGGTGTTCACAGCACAGGCAGCAGTCTGTGCTGGAGTTTGGAGAGGTGCCGTGAACCTGAACATATGGCTTGGCAGGTCCTGATGAGGAGGGGTTGGATTTGAGGTTCACGAAGTAATAGTGAGTGTGACCTGCTGAGGAATTCCAGGAAGACTTCCAGGGTATACGGGGAAGAGAAGTTAATGAGGATTCCTAGGATTTTGACTTGAAAATGGGGGAATTATTGGTGCCATTTGCTGAAATGGGGTTGATTGGAGGGATCTACAAGTTTGAGGGGAGTCGGTAAGAGTTTTGTTTTGATTTTATTAAACTTGAGACACCTGCTAGATATCTAAGTAAGCACTGAAATATTTGAGTTTGGGTCTCAGAGATGTTGGGGCTAGAAATAGACATTTCATAATCATGAGCACTTTGATGTCATTAAAGCCAAGGGACCAATGAGATGTCATGGTATACAACTTCAGATAGAAGAGACCTGAGCCCTGGGCTCCATTTAGAGGGTGAGGAGCCAGTGGAGGGTCCTGCAAAGGAGCCATCCTGAGGGAAGAAGTAGCACAATGGGGAACATGGGTTCCAGAGAGGTAACTTTTTAAAAGGTGGAAGATACTAGAACATATTATATGCTTAAGGTATTAATCCAGGAGAGATGGGTAAATTCATGACGCCAGAGGGAGGGAAGATAATTATAGGAGAAATGTCCTTGAGTTGACATGAAGTAATGGAGTCCAGAGCACACATAGAGAGGTTGCTTAAGGAATGAGCAAGGACCATTAGCCAGCTGCCATGGAGAGAACAGGGAGTCAAGGATTCTAGGTGTAGGGAGTTCAATGGATGTGGTGGCAGGAGATTATTGCATACTCAGTGAGGAGGGATGATGGGGTGCAGCATGAGGAGAAGGGCATAGAAAGTTTGAGCACCAAGAAGTCATGAAATAACCTTCAGGGGAAGTGCGAGAGCAAAGGGATTCTAGAACTGTGGTAGGATGACTGGGCAGGGTAGGGCCCTCTTGGGATTTATGGTTATAAAGGAGAAGAAAGGCCATAACACTAACCTTTACTGCTCAGCCTCTCTCCCTGACAGGAAGCAATAGTCCAGCTGAGGCAGAGAACTTGCTTCTATTCTAAGAACCTAGGAAGAAAGCTACAGGATGGGAAAGCCAGGCTGACTATCTGGGACAGATGACCCCCATGGTGTAAGAACAAATGGCATTTCTCTCACTGTTGCTTGGAAGCATCCAGAAAAGCAGCCAGGAATTTTCCAAGGGCCCCAACATTTCCCCTCACCAGGAAAACAGATACTCAGCCACGTGCCTCTTTCCACACTAAGCCCTGGGAAGGAAACAGTGAGCACAGCCAACAGGGCCCTGCCTTCACTGAGGCCATTTTCCACACACTTGTCCAGTGTGGCTATCATCAGAAAGTTCTTGACTTCAGCCCAGCCTCTGCCACAACTAAAGCATTTGGAATTGGAAGGCCAGCTTCACTCTCCACCGACTTGATGTATTCCAGACTTTCAGGCCAGTTGACTAGGTGGGTAGTGAGCCAGGACTTTGCCCAATGCTTAATTTTCCTCAAAGTTGTGCCAGCAGACTTGACTTCTTCAGGGAGGAAATGGAGCTCCTGGCCATAAAGCCTACCCTTCAGTTCTGCCAGCCTCACGCGGCAGGTATCTGACCTGCCATGGGAGCTTCTGGCAGCTGCAGCCTCTAGCTGTCAGCCAGGAGCCGGGACATAGGCCCTGTCCTTGTAGCATGTGGAGTCAAGATTAACCGAGGTGTTATCTCAAGTTTTGTCCAGAAAACCACAGTGTCAAATGGGTGTCATATCTACCAGAGATCTTGGCACATAGCTATCCAGAGAGTTTCACAGTCCTTGTCAGGACACCATGAAAAAATACCGCAGATGCAGGGAGGAAGGCTTAGGACTTAAACAACAGAAATTTATTTCTCACGGTTCTGGAGGCTGGCAAGTTCAAGATCAAGGTGCCTGCAGGATTTAGTTTCTGGTGAGAACTCTTTTCCTGGCTTGTAGAGAGCTGCCTTCTCACATGACAGAAAGACAGAGAGAAGAGAGAGACAGAGATCTCTTGTGTTTCCTCCTCTTTTATAAGGACACCAGTTCTAATAGACCAAGGTTTTACCCTTAACCTTAACTTAGCCCTAATCAACTCCTTAAGGCTCTATTTCTAATCAGCTACATGAGTTTAGAGCTTTTTTTTTTTTTTAAGATTTTATTTATTTATTTGAGAGAGAGGATGAGAGGAGAGAGAGAGCACATGAGAGGGGGGAGGGTCAGAGGGAGAAGCAGACTCCCTGCAGAGCAGGGAGCCCGATGCGGGACTCGATCCAGGGACTCCAGGATCATGACCTGAGCCGAAGGCAGTTGCTTAACCAACTGAGCCACCCAGGCGCCCAAGTTTAGAGCTTTAACATATGAATTTGGAGGAGACACAATTCAGTTCGTAGTTGTCCTATAGCCTCGCCTGGACCTGATGAGTCCCTTTCAGAGTCCCAAACAGGCTGTGTCCAGGGACGTTTGGTTGCTCTACCAGATAACCCAGTGGCATTGGAGACAAAAATGGGCAGTAGAAGTAGTTCATAGGTGCTTGTACATGCTAGAGTATGAGTTTCTGACTCAGTGCTCCATGGGGCCAACCCTGCTCACTTAAAAAAAAATTTTTTTTAAAGATTTTGTTTATTCATTTGACAGAGAGAGAGAGAAAGAGTTAGAGAGAGTACAAAGCAAGGGGAGCAGCAGGTAGACGGAGAGGGAGAAGCAGGCTGCCTGCTCAGGGGCTCTATCTCGGGACCCTGGGATCATGGCCTGAGCTGAAGGCAGATGCTTAACCAACTGAGCCACCCAGGTGCCCTACAACCCTGCTCACTTTGGTTCTCTGGATTTCAGGGATCACCATATCAGAGTGGGCATGTTCTGCTATTCAGAGTTACATGCCCTGGAACAATGGGCTGGTGTTCTTCGTCCTGAGGCTATAGCCCCTTTGAAGGAGAGCAGCTGTCTTGCCACTTTATTTTTGCTTTTCTGGCCTTCCTGACACCATGATGCCGATTCAGGCATCTGATGTGCCCAACGTAAGGTGACCACCTCCTATTGGGCTAGGTTCAGATCTAGCAGGGAGCTGTGTTTCTCGAAGGTACTGTTTCCTGCTGCTTTCCCAGATTCACTGTTTAACCTGAGCACTGGGGAAGGGGCAGGAAATCTGTTGCTAGTGTACATCCTAATTTTAGGTAGGCTCAGTGGATTTCCCTCTGTTTAAGCCGGGGCTAGTGATAGAAGTCCAAGTTGAGTCTGCTTGGAAAAAAACAAGGGACTTTACTGACTTAGAACTAAGAATTCAGCATGTTTCTTCAGCAATAACAGGATTCTGGTTCTCAACCTTTGTTGTCAGGAGTCAATTTCTCTCTATCACTCAGCTCTGCTTTGCTCTGGGAGGCTCTTCCCTGGTGGAAGAAAAGATGACTTCCATATGATCCAGGTTTACATGATTCCTACAACTAAGAATCTGATAAGGAAAGAGAATTTTGTCTCCTAATGTCCTCATTCCTCTCCCTGAATACTCTGGTTGGTTTTGTGGATCATATCTTACCCCTTAACCAATCACAGAGGCTGGAGGGATAGGGCACACCAATAGGTCAGCCTTTCAATGAAGGAGGCTGCAATCCTCAGTTTTCAGCCCTGACAATATTACATTGAGTGCAGAAGTTTCCATAAGCAAAGCATGTGTGACAAACCAAAGTGTAAATACATCTGCTGTTTAACCTCTCCACTGCACACACTTGAGGTGGAGGTTTAGCTGGGATGTGTTGACATACATCAGAGAGCACCAGGAACTGCACCTGCTACTCTCAGGACAATAGGACCACTTGGCTCCCCACTGCCAAGTTCACATACAGATACCCTCCTGATGCCTCCATTTAGAAAACATTGCAGCTTGGTTTTCATCCTTTGTACATCATACTTCTAGCACCTTTGCTGCCTTTGGGTTTTGATGAGCATTATCTCAAATGATGGACCCACAGGAAACCTGACCTCCCACATACTAGTCTCTCCCTGTATGGGGTGCCTGTTGGCCATAATCTTATAGAGCTAATAGTGCTTTGGCTCACCACACAGTGGCCTTCTGCCAATGCATTTTTCATTTTTTGGCAGGTCTTCCTTGATTTGCCCTTTTCTTTTCATGGTGACCTATTTTCCAGCATGTCTCCCACCACCTTCTCAGATTCTATCCCACCCAGCAAAGAGAGTCCAGGTGAGGGCTCATGGGGTCAGCTATGATGGCTTGGTTTCTTTGAAATCTTGTCCCTCACTTCATGGAGCTTGAGGAGAGGTTTTTGAATTTTAAATATGTTTTGCTTATTGGATGAAAACCCAGCCCCTCCCCCCAGTGTTCATCATCCTCCAAAAGAGGGATAGTGTAATATATGAGTAGTATTTGTGGAATTAATTTGAAAACTATTTGCTCCAAGGCAATCATGGGAATGTCTCAACGTCAGATTACTAAGTGACTTTCTCAGAATAATGGTGGGAAAGGAGGAGATGTTTTGTTGTCAGTCGTCTGCCGTGACACTGATGCTAAACAATGCATAGGGCTCAAGGAGGTGAGCCTGAGACAGGAGTCAGGGGAAAGTTCTAATCTCCCAGAGATGGGGGTATTTGGTCCAAGCTCTGATGTTTGGGAAGACTGGATCATCCTGATTGTGGGACTGAGATATGTAGCAATATGGGGTTTTGAATGGAGGCCCCTGTGCTTCATGCTCAGCTTCTAGAGGGAGAGAGGAGTGGCATCTACTAGGCCCAGCAGCACAGTGGTCTTAGGAGGGTCATGGCCGGCACAGAAGAGGCATGGAGGCCGGGACTGTGCTTGAGAACATGAGACAAGACCCTGGGGGAGCCCTCAGGAATACTTGGGCACATCTTAAAGCACATTCATATCTAAAAAGAAATACCCCTGTGATGTGGGCCAGACACAGCTGACCATCTCATGTTGACCATTCTCTGGTTTTCCCTGTTTAATCCTTCTGCTCTGGCATTCAACTATTTATTTTCTGGCACCCAAACTGTGACTTTGCTTCCTAAACTCTAGCTCAATCTTTCCCAAACGTGGTTGGTGGTCAGCTCTAGGAAAAGTATTTAGTCAAACTTCTCTGGGTATTCAGGTGCCAGATAATGAACACAAAATCTCAGGTGCCAATCAGAGAGTGACCCTTTAGGTGCTGCCATCTGTCCATCATATAAGTTATCACCTCACAGCTGTGAGCGAGTGTTTCCTAAGTGTTTACATGAAGAGCACACAAATGAAAATAAGCAACGGCCATTTATTCAGAACTTGATATAGCAAGGGAGTCAGCCACCATCACTTGCTTTTGGCATCAACTCAGAAGAGGAGTGGGAAAGCTTTGTGGTGGAAAAAACAGAAGGCTCGGGTGTGCCCTGATTGGAGGCTGTTGTCATGGCAAAGCTGGAGATGGGAACTAGAAGGAGGAGGACGTCCTATGTGATTGGTTAGGAGTGCGTATGTGGCTTTCTATGGGTTGGTCCTAAGTTGGAAATAGGGACAAAAACTAATGAAGCTGTAAGTTATTAATCAAGTCCTGGCGCTTTGGGGGCCAATTGTTAGAGAAGTTACTGTTTGGCTTCGTGGGTTGTTACTACAGAGAGCAGTCTGACGTCCTCCGGGTCTGACTTACAGCAGGCGGGCTTCCTGGGCTCGTTACTGTAGATAAGAGGTTGCTGCAGGTTGTGGGCTAGAGCTCTATTTTTATATGTAGTCGGGCCATTGTCCGTTTGTATATTCAGTCTCTCAAGTGCTTGGACATTGTAATAAACTTCTAAAGAGTAGCTATTGTTGTTACTGTCATCTCCATTGAGGATGTCCGAATTGTTCGCCTGGATGGTTTTAGAACCAGGTTTTGTTTAGGTCAGTGACTTCTCTAAAGCACGCACGCGCTAGGCCATTTTCATATCTGGCTAATTGGCTCTGTGGCCTGACCTTGCTGAGGGAGATCTGCCCAAGCTTTGGCACACCAATGTGCTCAGAGCCATGGGTGCAAACAATTGAATAGGGCTCCTTTCCGAGAAGCTCCAGGCTCCACAACTGATTTTATCATACTCTGTGCTTTGTGTTTAAATGATCTAATATTATAATCTTCTCCAGGCCAGCATGTCTTCTGCAGGGCCTGCTATCTTCTAAATTCCTTACCAATATCTCCCCATTGCATTTCTCAATTTCTTTTTCTCCTTTTCTCTTCCTTCCTCATTTCCTTTGGTACTTTCCCTTGATCTCCAGTCTTTTATTATTTTCTGATTATTCTGACTGTTTCCTCATTTTCACAGCTTCCAAAATGTTTCCAGACTAGAAAATTATATTAGTTTTCTTATTGTTGCCCTAACAAATTCCTATAAACTTACTGGCTTAAAACAACACAAATTTATTATCTCACAGTTTTGGAGGACAGAAGTTTCATTGAGCAGATATCAAGATGTCAGCAGCACTGTGTTCTTTCTGGAGGCTCTAGGGGAGAATCCCTTTTCTTACATTTTCCACTTTCTAGAGGCCACCTGTGTTCCTGGCCTCATGGCCCCTTCCTCCATCTTCAAAGCCAGCAGTCCACCCCTCCAATTCTGTCTCTGTCTTTCTCTGACTTCTGTTTCTGTTGTCATACCTCCTTCTCTGATTCTGATCCTTTAGCCTCCTTCTGAGGACCTGTAAGTACATTGAGGCCACCTGGATAATCCAGAGTAATCTCCCCACCTTAATATCCTTAAATCAATTTAATCACATCTGTGAAGTTCTTTTGCCATGTTAGGTAATATATTCACTGGTTCTGGGGATTAGGGCATAGACATCTGTTACAGGTTGAATTGTGTCCCTCCAGAATTCACATGTTGAAGTCCTAACCCTAAGTACCTCAGACTGTGACTGTGTTTGGGGACAGGGTCTTTAAAGAGATAATTAAGTTAATATAAGGTCATTAGGGTGGGCCCTAATTCAATATAACTGATGTCCTTAGAAGAAGAGGAAATTTGGACACAGATACACACAGAAGGAAGATGATGTGTAAGTACAGGAAGAAGACAGCTGTCCACAGCCAAGGAGAGAGGCCCCAGAAGAAACCAACCCGCCAACACCTTGACTTAAGACTTTCAACCTCGAGAATCATGAGAAAATAAGTGTCTGTGGAACCCATCCAGTGTGTTGTAACTTCTGTGTCATAGTCTGGGTTATGGCAACCCTAGCAGACTAATATAACATCTTTTGGGGGTATTATTCTGTTGACCACAGGAGTTATGGCCTAAAGTTTGTCTAACTTTAGTGTATTTGGGGAGCAGTCATATTTCTCATCGTACTTGCAAGACATAAGAAATCAGAGGCCTACGTGGAGACTGAAGTGCTTAAATTAGCTGAGATATATAAGCCTCTTAGTAGCTGAAAGGCTCTGAATTCAAAATGTGACACGGACCTCTCTTGAAGACAGTTGGGAGCCAGTAGGCATTTTTTTGGTGAGAGCAGACTGGAGCTGAGTTAGGATTTCAAGCACTGGTAGTTTGTCCACAACAAAGAGACACACTCCCCTGTCAGAGATGAGGAATTGGATCAAACTGCAGACAGTGGTAGAGAGGTAACTGCATGGGTTCCCATGGTGTATGGACATAGTCCCCCTGGGTGCAGACCATAAGGAGTCTACTTCTCAAAGGAATTTACAAACCATCACAAAGTTGACTAAATGCATGTACTTTTTATAATTGTCATATGCTAGAAATCCTGTACAATGTCCGTGATAGACTCCTGCCCCTCTGCTGGAGGGAGAGGTGGGGGTGAGAGTGAGGCTTCCTCCCTCCCCCAACACTCACCATTGTGGCCACATGGTGTTAGAGGTGACTGGGAAGGGAGGACGTGGAAGAAAAGAAATTGTGTTACAGGATCACAAAAACATTTGTGCAATTATTTCATGTGTTTCTCTCCCATGAGCATGAGGGGCAGCTGTTGTTTCTGTTGATTATCACTGTACGATAGCCTAGCACAGTGTATGGTACATAGTAGGCCCTGAAAACATTTTGTGAATTAATTAATTCCATATGGAAGGGACTTTGGAGAATGAGATGAAGCGGACTTATCATTTGTGCATTACTTTGCAATTTCTGAAGGACTTTTCTCATTTGATGCAAGCATGTGAGGTTGCTAGTATTTGGAGGACTCTGACAATGATGGTCCCATTCAGGGAGGCACAGGGACATGTCCACGAGCATGTGATCAATGGCAGGATTGGGACGGGAAAGCGGTGCTCTGACCTGTCCCGTTGTGCTCAGCTGCCTGCTATCCTAGATAAAGTAACTAAGGTCTACAGAGGTAAAATAATCTTCACAGGGTCCCACAGCTAGCTCACATGAAAATCAAAGTCATGGTGAAAATCTATCAGGTAAAAACAAGCAGTATTTTCTTCAATTACTTGACTCCATTTTAAAAATTCTGGTCCAAGGCAGATTCCTTTGCCACTGTGTAACCACATTTTCCCTACCAGGATTTCCTTTAGAATAAGTGAAATGAATTTGAATTTGGGGGTCTTTGTTTATGTGGCTACTGAAAGGCCAGCAATCTTATTTGCTTTATTCATATTCTGTTAGCAAAATTCTGTATCTATCTTGTAAAGACAATTTAGCATGCTCTTTCATCTCCTTTCCAGTATATTCAAAATGACAAGAAATAGTTCCAGTCTGGAAATGGCTTATGCAGAAATTTCCAGAGCTAGGAGTACTTAGTATGAATCTGTCCCTCCTGACCTGTGATCCACAGAGTGGGGAACTGAGAGGGGCAAAACTGATTGGGTCTTCCCAGTGCATAAGAGGGAGTAGGCCCTTGAGATCCAGTTATTCCCTGGGTCCTTAGAGCTTTCCTCATGGTTTAATGCCATTGCACTGAAAAAAAGTCAACATCTGCATGTCTTCCCTTGTTACTGGGCAACATTCAGTACCTCAGTGTTGGAGCAGGATAGACAGAGCATTTGATTGTCCTGAGAGGGCATTTGGAATATTAAAACAAAATATTAAAACAAAAAAGAAAAAAATTACCTTGTTCAGAAGCACCTTCTGTCTGAATCATCTTACGGAGTCATTTCATTAAAAGGGATTCTTATTTTCATAGAGTTCTGTCTAGTTACCTTATGGGTAACTTTTGTGTTAAGCAGGACTATTTACTCTGCTTCTTTAGAAACAGATAAAAGAATAACTGTAGGTTTAAAAAATAATTTATTATTCATCCTTGAGTAATAAACACATCCTTTACTTGTGTTAAATATTAGAGATATTTCTTTCTTTTTAGATGGCCTCTCCTGTTTGCAATATTTTCAAATAGAATACATTCTAAGAGAATAGATTTTACTTCAAAGAATGAGACATCTCCATCTTATGTATGTGTGGCAAACTGTTGCTTAAAATATTTCCTTCTCCTCCTGTTGAAGGATTATAGGATCTCACCAAAGCACAGCTCAGACGAGGGCATATGACTGACTTTCACCAATGAAGAGTAAGCAAAAGTGGCAGGTGTCATTCCAAGCAGAAGGATTATGAGCCAGTGTGGTCTTCTGTCCTGGGTGGAGTATCTCCTCTGGGGTCTAGGAGATACACTGTGTGGAGGAGGCAAGCACTTCATCCACAGGGGACATGAAACACAAGCAAGAAATAAATCCTTGTTGCTGAAAGCCTGAGGATTGGGGTTGTTGTTACTCAAGCATAACCCATCCTGACTCAAACACAGGGCAGTGGTCTCTCTAATGATAACTTCTCATTTGAAAATTCCTATTTATTACCTGGATATCCTGTTTATTGGCTTTGAGAAGGGCAGTGGTTATGCTTTCTTTGGTATATCCAAGCTCCTCGATGTTACCTCTCACATCTCAGTTCTAGTCCCAGAGCCCTTGAGAGTTCTTTGCAGATAACTCTTGTCCTTGGTGATGTTTTCTTCCTTACTCTTCTTTTCCTGACTTTGCTTTCATTATAAAGGATTTGCTTATAGGCAAAAGATGTTTTCAATACACACAGCTTGCCTATTGCACTATTAATTAGCTTAAAAAGGCACAAGACTATTAAAGGTCACATTTAAACTCACCAGCAAGTAATTTAGAGTTGAAGAGACTGGAACTGGTTTTTAGTCATTTATAGCCATGGCTTATGGTTGTTTACATTAAAAAACAAACAAACAAAAAACTTTAGGTATCTTCAACTACTGGAGGAGAGGAGATATGGTGGTGGAGTATTAAGGGGACTCTGAGCTTGCCTTGTCCCTTGAACACAGCTAGATCAACATCCAACTATTTTGAACAACTAGGAATATAATTTGAGGACTAAGAAAACAACCTGCACAGTTGGAGGAAGAGAACGTGGCAGATGGGAGGTTTGGAGCCATGAATTCAGGAAGAGGAAAGCTGCAGGGACACAAAGGGGAGGGAACCCTTTTCACAGAGCAATGTCGGGGAGAGGGAGAGAGCAGGAAAAGAGTGTAGTGGGTAGGGATTGCACAATAAGCCATGCTGAGGAGATCCTCTGGGTCACACTGGGAGAGATTGCTCCCCTTCCTGGAGTACATTTGGAAGAGTGTTTTTTTGCTTCTCCAAGGACAAAAGGCCAGCTGGGAGCATTGAGCAGCACTAAACAGCACGGACAGAGGTGTGTGCAGAGGGTAAATAATCCTGTAGCAGGTTTTCGCTGTGAGCCACAGTAGGCTTAAACCACCATATGCACACTGAGAGGTTGCTTTTCTGGGACAGAACTGAACAGAGAGTAGAGACATGGGCTAACTGCAGATAACCTGGCAGCTGCTTTTTACTATCTGCCACAAGAGATTCAGGCCTTTGTGTGACTGCTTTTCTGGGACAGAATGGAGTAGGGGACTGAGTTGCACACAGAAGGCAGATAACCTTGTTGCAGCTTTTTGCTGTGCATCACAATAAACTCTATCCTCCATGTGCACACTGTGCCATTGCTTTTCTGGGATAGGACAGTGCTGGGTGCACCAGGAGGCTCTTCTCTGGGGGAGGGGAGTGGGTATTCACCTTTCAGGCCCTTTAAAATTTGGAGTTTTGAATCCCAGCCACGAGCCAGAGATGAAATACTGGAGATCTGTGGCGCTGGGGGTGCCGATGGCCCAGGAACAGACAGGTTAAGCACAGGGAACCAAAAAACCCTGGGACACAGGAGATTGTTTGCTTTTCCAAGTGGGCCTCCTGAACAGCAGTGGCCAGGAGTTTCCCATCCGAGGGACCAGAGGGTGGGGTGATGCCATATTCCTCCTTCACCACCCCTCCCTTCCCCCGCCCACCAGCAGTTTCTACACAGCACCATCAGCAGAGGATGGAGTCCTCTACACTAAATCCCTCCTCCCTGCACCTGGCAGGGGCATCTTTACAGGGGCAAGTGTGCTTGTGAGCCAGCTCAGCAGGCCTCTTCCTCAGAAGACCAACACAGGCCCCCCAAATGTACCAACTCTACTGAGTAAAGAGTGCTCCAAAATGTCAGCTTCTGGTAGAAATAGGACCAGGCTTGCTTCTTTATTTTTTTTCTTAATTTTTTAAATTTAAAATTTTTAATTTTTCTATTTCTTATTTTTCATTTTTTAATCTCTTATTATGTATTTTTTTCTTTCCTTTTCTCTTTCTCTTTTTTTTTTTTTCATTTGTCTCAGGCTTATAATTTTTTGTTCATTTGTTGGTTTGTTTGTTTCCTTCTCTTATTTTTCAGGTCTGGCTTCCTAAATTTTTTTAAAGTTTATTAATTTTTTTAAAGATTTTTGTTTTTATTCATTTGAGACACAGAGATACAGAGAGAGAGAGCACAAGCAGGGGGAGAGGCAGAGGAAGAGGGGGAAGCAGGCTCCCCACTGAGCCGGGAGCCCGATGCGGGGCTCGATCCCAGGACCTGGAGATCATGACCTGAGCCAAAGGCAGATACTTAACCATCTGAACCACCCAGGTGCCCCTGACTTCCTAATTTTTTCCCCCTTCTCTTCTTTACTTACTTTTTTTCCTTCTTTCTTTGGAATCAGGCTTATAGTTTTTTGTTTTTGTTTGTTTGCATTTTTGTTCCTTTCCCTCTTCTCTGGCCTTGGATCAGGCTTTTATATATTTATTTTCTTTTCCAGGGTTATCTTAACAAACAAATCAAAGCACATTTAAAGGTTCAAACACTTCCCACTACAGGCCAGGAGGAACTCTGTAGAGGATGGACCAGTGGAAAGAACAGCCAAAACACAAAAGCACGTGTACGGAGCATGCACCAGAAACACTTCCTGAAGTTTGTTTTTGTTGTTGTTGTTATTGTTGTTTTTTAAATTTTTCTTTCTTCTTTTCTTTCCTGGACAAAACGATGAGACAGAGAAATTCATCCCAAAAGAAAGAACAGGAGGTAGTACTCACAGCCAGGAATTTAATCGATACAGATGTAAGTAAGATGTCTGAACTAGAATTTAAAACAACAATTATAAAGATACTAGTTGGGGTTGAAAAAGCATGAAGACACTAGGGAATCCCTTACTGTAGAGATATAAGGACTAAAATCTAATCCGGCCAAAATTAAAAATGCTAAATTGAGATGAAGTCTCAAGTGGAGGCCATAAAGATAAGGACAAATGAAGCAGAAGAGTGAATGAGTGATATAGAAGATAAAATGATGGAAAATAATGAAGCTGAAAAGAAGAGGGAAAGAAAATTATTAGATCACAACTTAGGGAACTCAGCAATTCCATAAAGCAAAATAATATCCATATTCTAGGAGTCCCAGAAGAAGAAGAGCAAGGAAAAAGGGGCAGAAGTTTTATTTGAACAAATTATAGCTGAGAACTTCCCTAATCTGGGGAAGAAAACAGGCATTCAAGTCCGAGAGACACAGAGGACTCCCCCTCAAAATCAACAAAAATAGGTCAACACTCCACATATTATAGTGAAACTTCTAAATTACAAGGATAAAGAGAGAATTCTGAAAGCAGCTCAGGACAAGAGGTCCTTAACCTACAAGGGTAGACACTTAAGGCTGGCAGAGACCAGGCAGGCCAGAAAGGACTGGCATGATATACTCAACATGCTAAATTGAAAAGTATGCAGCCAAGAATACTTTATCCAGCAAGGCTGTCATTCAGAATAGAAGGAGAGATAGAGAGTTTTGAAGATAAACAAAACTAAGGAATTTGTGAACACTAAACTACCCTTGCAAGAAATGTTTAAGGGGACCCTTTGAGTGGAGAGAGAGAACAAAAGTAAAATAGACCAGAAAGGAACAGAGACGATCTACAGAAATAACAACTTTATGGGTAATACAATGGCACTAAATTCAATCTTTCGAGAATTACTCTGAATGTAAATGGAATAAATGCTCCAATCAAACGACATAGGGTATCAGATGGGATAAAATAAGCAAGACCCATCATATGCTGCTTACTAGAGATTCATTTTATTTATTATTATTATTATTATTTTTTAATATTTTATTTATTTGACAGAGAGAGACACAGCGAGAGAGGGAACACAAGCAGGGGGAGTGGGAGAGGGAGAAGCAGGCTTCCCGCTGAGCAGGGAGCCCGATGCGGGGCTCGATCCCAGGACCCTGGGATCATGACCTGAGCCGAAGGCAGACGCTTAACGACTGAGCCACCCAGGCGCCCCGATTTTATTTATTATTTTTTAATTTTTTTAAATTTAAATTCAATTGGCCATGGTATAGTACATCATTCATTTTTGATATAATGTTCAATGATTCATTAGTTATAATGCTCATAATATCATGTGCTCATAATATCATGTGCCTTCTTTAATGCCCATAACCCATTTATCCCATCCCCCCACTCACCTTCTTTCTGCAAGCCTCAGTTTGTTTCATGGAGTCTAGGGTCTCATATGGTTTGTCTCCCTCTCTGATTTCTTCCCAGTTTTCCCTCCCTTCCCCTATAGTCCTCTGTCCTATTCCGTATATTTCGCATATGAGTGAAACCATATGATAATTGTCTTTCTCTGCTTAACTTATTTCACTTAGCCTAATACCCTCCAGTTCTATCCATGTCAGTGTAAATGGTAGATATTTCTCCTTTCTGATGGCTGAGTAATATTCCATTGTATATATGAACTGTATCTTCTTCTTTTTTTTTTTTTTTTTTAAAGATTTTATTTATTTATTTGACACAGAGAGACATAGCGAGAGAGGGAACACAAGCAGGGGGAGTAGGAGAGGGAGAAGCAGGCTTCCCGCGGAGCAGGGAGCCCGGTGTGGGGCTCGATCCCAGGACCCTGGGATCACGACCCGAGCCGAAGGCAGACGCTTAACGACTGAGCCACCCAGGCGCCCCTGAACCGTATCTTCTTTATCCATTCATCTGTTGAAGGACATTTCGGCTCCATCCACAGTTGGCTATTGTTGACATTGTTGCTATGAACACTGGGGTGCAGGTGCCCCTTTGTTTCACTACATCTATATCTTTGGGGCAAATACCCAGTAGTGCAATTGCTGGGTCATAGGGTAGCTCTATTTTTAGCTTCCTGAGGAAGCTCCATACTGTTTTCCAGAGTGGCTGCACCAGTTTGCATTCCCACCAACAGTGTAAGAGGGTTCCCCTTTCTCCATATCCTCGCCAACATTTGCAGTTCCCTGTCTTGTTAATTTAAGCCATTCTGACTGGTATAAGGTGATATCTCATTGTGGTTTTGATTTGTATTTCCCTGATGGCAAGTGATGTGGAGTGATTTTTCATGTGTCTGCTAGCGATTTGTATGTCTTCTTCGGAGAACTGTCTGTTCATGTCTTCTGTGCATTTCTTGACTGGATTATTTGTTTTTTTGGGTGTTGAGTTTGAGTTCTTTATAGATCTTGGATACCAACGCTTTATCTGTATGTCATCTGCAAATATCTTCTCCCATTCCATAGGCTGTCTTTTAGTTTTGTTGATTGGTTCCTTTGCTGTGCAGAAGCTTTTTATGTTGATGAAGTTCCAATAGTTCATTTTTGCTTTTGTTTCCCTTGCCTTTAGAGACATACCTTGCAAGAAGTTGCTTTGTCCAAGGTCGAAGCAGTTGCTACCTGTGTTCTCCTCTAGTATTTTGATGGATTCCTGTCTCACATTTACATCTTTCATTCATTTTGAGTTTATCTTTGTGAATGGTGTTAAAGAGTGGTTGAGTTTCATTCTTTTGCATGTGGCTGTCCAACTTTCCCAACACTATTTGTTGAAGAGACTGTCTTTTTTCCATTGGATATTCTTTCCTAATTTGTCAAAGATGAGTTGACCTAGAGTTGAGGGTCCCTTTCTGGGCTCCCTATTCTGTTCCATTGACCTATGTGTCTGTTTTTGTGCCAGTACCAGGCTGTCTTGATGATCACAGTTTTGTAATATAGCTTGAAGTCAGGCATTGTGATGCCACCAGCTTTGGTTTTCTTTTTCAATATTACCCTGATGATTCAGGGTCTTTTCTGGTTCCATACACATTTTAGGATTGTTTGTTCCAGCTCTGTGAAAAATGTCGATGGTATTTTGATAGGAATTGCATTGAAAGTGTAGCTTGCTCTGAGTAGTACAGACCCTTTAACAAGGTTTATTCTTCCAATCCATGAGCATGGAATGCTTTTCCATTTCTTTGTGTCTTCCTCGATTTCTTTCATAAGTGTTCTGTAGTTTCTAGAGTAGAGATCCTTTACCTCTTTGGTTAGGCTTATTCCTAGGTATCTTATGGTTTTGGGTGTAATTGTGAGTGGGATCAATTCCTTAATTTCTCTTTCTTCAGTTACATTGTTAGTATATAGAAATGGAACTGATTTCTGTGCATTGATTTTTTATCCTGCCACATTGCTGAATTGCTGTATGAGTTCTAGCAATTTTGGGGGAGAGTCCTTTGGATTTTCCACATAAAGTATCATGTCATCTGTGAAGAAAGAGGGTTTGACTTCTTTGCCAATTTAAATGCCTTTTATTTCTTATCATTGTCTGATTGCTCAGGCTAGGACTTCTAGTACCATGTTGAACAAAAGTGGTGAGAGTGGGTATTCCTGTCATGTTCCTGACCTTAAGGGAAAAGCTCTCAGTTTTTCCCCATTGAGAATGATATTTGCTGAGGGCTTTTCATAGATGGCTTTTATGATATTGAGGTATGTTCCCTCTATCCCTATACTCTGAAGAGTTTTAATCAAGAAAGGATGCCATATTTTGTCAAATGTTTTTTTTTTTTTTCTGCATCAATTGAGAGGATCATATGGGTCTTGTCTTTTCTTTTATTAATGTGATCTATCTCATTGATTGATTTGTGAATGTGGAAACACCCTTGCATCTCAGGAATAAATCCCAGTTGGTCGTGATGAATAATCCTTTATGTACTGTTGGATCCTATTGACTAATATCTTGGTGAGTACTTTGGCATCCATGTTCATCGGGGATATTGGTCTATAATTCTCCTTTTTGAAGGGGTCTTTGTCTGGTTTTGGGATCAGGGTAATGCTGGCGTCATAGAACGAGTTTGGAAGTTTTCCTTCCATTTCTATTTTTTGAAGCAGCTTCAGTAGAATAGGTCTGATTTCTTCCTTAACTGTTTGGTAGAATTCCCCTGGGAAGCCATCTGGCCCTGGACTCTTGTGTTTTGGAAGGTTTTTGATTACTGCTTCAATTTCCTTGCTGGTTATTGGTCTGTTCAGATGTTCTACCTCTTCCTGTTTCCGTCTTGGTAGTTTATAAGTTGCTAGGAATGCATTCATTTCTTCCAGATCGTTTAATTTATTGGCATATAGTTGCTGATAATAATTTCTAACAATTGTTTCTATTTCCTTGGTATCAGTCGTGATCTCTCCCCTTTCATTCATGATTTTATTAATTTGGGTCCATTCTCTTTTCTTTTGGATAAGTCTGGCCAGAGGTTGATCGATCTTATTAATTCTTTCAAAGAAGCAGCTTCTAGTTTCATTGATCTGTTCTACTGTTCTTCTGGTTTCTATTTCATTGATTTCTGCTCTAATCTTTGTTATTTCTCTTCTCCTGCTTGGTTTAGGCTTTATTTGTTGTTCTTTCTCTAGGTCCTTTAGGTGTAAGGTTAGCTTGTGCATTTGGGATTTTTCTAATTTTTTGAGAGAGTCTTGGATGGCTATGTACTTCCCTCTTAGGACTGCCTTTGCAGTATCCCATAGGTTGAACCAATGTATTTTCATTTTCATTGTTTTGCATGAATTGTTGAAATTCTTCTTTAATTTCCTGGTTGACCTATTCATTCTTGAGCAGGATGCTCTTAACCTCCAAGTGTTTGAGTTCCTTCCAAATCTCTTCTTGTGATTGAGTTCCAGTTTCAAAGCATTGTGGTCTGAAATATGCAGGGAATAATCTCAATCTTTTGGTACTGGTTGAGACCTGATTTGTGACCCAGTATGTGATCTATTCTGGAGAAAGTTCCAAGCACATTTGAGAAGAATGGGTATTCTGTTGTTTTAGGATGGACTGTTCTGTATATATCTGCAAAAGTCTACTTGGTCCAATGTGTCATTCAAAGCTCTTGTTTCTTTGTTGATCTTCTGCTTAGATGATCTGTCCATTGTTTTGGAGTGTTGAAATCTCCTATTATTAATATATTATTATGAATGTGTTTCTTTACTTTGGTTATTAATTGGTTTATGTAATTGGCTGGTCCCATGTTGGGGGCATAGATATTTACAATTGTTAGATCTTCTTGTTGGATAGACCCTTTAAGTATGATATAATGTCCCTCTACATCTCCTGCTACAGTCTTTGGTTCAAAATCTAATTTGTCTGATATGAGGATTGCTACTCCAGCTTTCTTTGGAAGTCCATTGGCATGGTAAATTGTTCTCCATCCCTTCACTTTCAGTCTGGAGGTATCATTAGGTCTAAAATGAGTCTCTTGTAGACAGCATATGGACAGATCCTGCTTTTTTATCCAATCTGATATCCTGTGTCTTTTTATTGGAGCATTTAGCCCATTTACATTCAGAGTTAACTATTGAAATATACGAATTTAGTGCCATTTTGTATTGCCTGCAAAGTCCCTGTTTCTGTAGATCGTCTCGTTATTTTCTGGTGTATGTGACTCTTGGGGTTTCTCTTTACTTACAGTATTCCCCTAAATATTTCTTGCAGGGCTGGCTTAGTGGTCACATATTCTTTTAGTTTCTGCCTGTCCTGGAAACTGTTATCTCTCCTTCCGTTCTGAGTGAGAGCCTTGCTGGATAAAGTATTCTTGGCTGCATGTTCTTCTCATTTAGTACCCTAAATATATGTTGCCAGCCCTTTCTGGCTTGCCAGGTTTCTGTGGATAGTTCTGGTGTCATTCTGAATATTCTCTCTCTGTACATAAGAAATCTCTCCCCCCTAGCTGCTCTCAGGATAGCTTCCTTGGCTTTAAGATTTGCAAGCCTTGCTATTATATGTCAGGGTGTTGATCTATTTTTATTGATTTTGGAAGGGGTCCTCTCTGCCTCTTGGTTGTGAGTGCTTGTTTCCTTCCCCAGATTAGGGAAGTTCTCAGCCATGATTTGCTCAAATAAATCTTCCAGCCCTCTCTCTCTCCCCTCCCCCTCTTGGATCCCGATGATCCTGATATTGGTTCTTTTCAATGCATCATTAAATTCTCTAAGTCTCTTTTCATGTGTTCTTCATGAGTTGCTTTTCTATTTTCTTCAATTTCCTTACTTTCCATCAACCTGTCCTCCAGATCACTTTTTCTCTCTTCTGCCTCATTGACCCTAGTTGTTAGAGCATCCAATTTAGACTGCATCTCATTTGTAGCATTTTTATGTTCAGCCTGATTACATCTCATTTCTGCAGAGATTCTGTATTGTCATGTATGCTTTTTTCAAGCCTAGTTATTATAAAGCTATATAATTGCTATCCTGAATTCTATCTTTGACATCTTGCTTTTATCCATATCCATTAGCTCTGTGGCAGAGGACATTGCCTCTGGATCTTTTTTTCTGTTGTGAGTTCCTCCTAGTCATTCTTTCCAGTGAAGGATGGGTGAGCAAATGGACAGAGTCCAAAATATCAACCACGACCCAAGCAAAATGCCCCGTAAAAAAATCCAAAGTGGTCGGAAGCTAGCATAGATATGCAAAGCCAAGATGATCCAAAACAATAAAAAAAGGGGGTGGGGTAGAGACTATAATCTCTCAGGGTGGACAAAGCAGCCTGTTCCTGATTGATTTTGGTCTGTGTGTTAGAAGACACTATATCCCAAAATTGCAAAGAAATCAGAACTTGTATATATATATATGTATATATATATATATACATATATATATATATCAAAATAAAATTTAATAGAGTGAAAAACGGACTAGTATGGGGCATAAATCTATAAAACGTAGATGTGAAAAAAATAAAAGTTAAAAAGTGACTTAAAAACATAAGTTGGGAAATAAGAATCTATTTGAAATGGGAACAGGGTAAAAAAAAAAAAAAAAAAAAAGAAACAAAAAGGAAATGTAAAATTTTAGCCTGAAGTATAAATGAGTCATGAGGGAACACATGGAGCTCAATATATTATTTTCCCCTGGCACTGGCATTTTACAGTCATGTGGGAAATAAGCTTGTCATTCACTTGTTCCTCCAGTCTGTCTTCTGGGGGAGGGGTCTGTTTCTCCGCCTCTCAGGCATCTTTGCCTGGGTGGAGTTGCCCCACCCTCTGTCAGGGAGATGGGCTTAATGTGAGCTGGTTATCTGTGTGGCTTTTGTTCCCTGGAGGGTTTCCGCACCTCTTTAGAGGGTCAGAGCAAATATGGCCATGAGGGGATCTCTGGCCCATAGCCACAAGGTCATGGTCCCCTTTCTTCAATAAACCCTCTAGGGTCTAGGTTTCACCATCTTTACTTCTGTGTGTACCAAACTCCGCAGACTTGCCCTTTTTGTGCCCACTGCAATTTTCCCAGGGGGCGTTCAAGGGACCCAGGATGTTAGGGACCCCCAAGCATCTCTGTGCTTTGTGTCTTTGCAATTGTGAGCAGCCATGAGCTCATGAGTGCACCCTGTTCCACTGCTCCCAGGTCATGGCTGGGTGCCACCCCAGTGTCCTTTCAGTGGCCACAACACCCTGAGAGCTGTTGCCCAGTCATGGGCACAGGCTTTGTGTGCGCCAAACCCCCAAATCCCACGGTTCGTGCCCGCTACCACTCTCCTAGGAGGAGTTACAATGACCTGTAAGCCTCTCTGAACTTTGTGTCTTTGTGACCTTGAGTGGTTGTGGGCTCACATGTGCACCCAGTTCCATGGCTCCCAGATCACAGCTGGGTGCATCCCTAGTGTCCTTCCTGGGGTCCCTGCCACCTTGAGAGATGTTGCCTAGTCATGGGTGTAGCTGTTTCATACCTCCCCAGGGATGTTAAACAGCTTGCTTATTCCAGTCCTTTTCAGGGTGCTCAGGCAAAGAGCTGTCTCTCTACCGATCTGGCTTATGGTTTATGGCAACCAGAACTGGGAGTCCCTTCTGGGCTCACTGACCATAACCAGTTTCCTCACTCCACTGCTTGTGCACTCTATTGATTTAGGCTCCCCCATTCTTTCTGAGTCTCCTGGGATCCTGAGACTACAACGATCCACCTAGAATTCTGCCCTATTCATCCCCTATGCCCTTTTCAGATAGGGATGTCTTTCACTGGAGCAGACTTCTAAGGGTCCCGATTTTGTGCTCTGGTGTTATATCACTTTCCGGTGGCCAGCTTATGGAGGCTCCCTCCCCACTCCGTTTATCTTCTGATATTCCCCCTGAAGATTCAAGATCCATACCTCCTACCTTGCAAAAAGTAGTCATTTTCCTGCTTGTAGAGATTCAGATATATTTTCTTACATCTCAGTTTGAATTCGTGTGTGTTCAGAATGGTTTGATAAATATCCAGCTAAATTTGAGGGAGCAGATGAAAGGAAGTCCCCTACTCTGCCACCATCTTGCCCCTCCTCCCTTGGGAAAATCAGGAGACTCATTTTAGACCCAAAGTCACCTCCAGATTGAAAGTGAGGAGATGGAGAGCCATCTATCATGCTAATGGACATCAAAAGAAAGCCAGAGTAGCCATACTTATATCACACAAACTAGATTTTAAACCAAGGACTGTAACAAGAGATGAAGAAGGGCACTATATCATAATAAAGGGTCTATCCAACAAGAAGATCTAAAAACTATAAATATTTATGTTCCCAACGTGGGAGCAGCCAATTATATAAACCAATTAATAACCAAAATAAAGAAACACATAGACAACGATACAGTAATAGTAGGGGACTTCAACACCACACTCACAGCAATGGGCAGATCATCTAAGCAGAAGAGCAACAAGGAAACAATGGCTTTGAATGGCACACTGGCCCAGATGGATTTAATAGATATATTCAGAACATTTCATCCTAAAGTGGCAGAATACACATTTTTTTCGAGTGTACATGGAACATTCTCGAGAATAGATCACATCCTGGGTCACAAATCAGGTCTCAATTGGTACAAAAAGACTGAGATCATACTGTACATATTTTCAGACCACAACACTATGAAACTTGAAGTCAACCACAAGAAGAAATTTGGAAGGGCCACAAATACTTGGCGGTTAAAGAACATCATACTAAAGAATGAATGGATCAACCAGAAAATGAAAGAAGAATTAAAAAAATACATGGAAGCAAGTGAAAATGCAAACACGACAAAATGAAAACCTTTGGGATGCAGCCAATGCGGTCCTAAGAGGGAAGTATATAGCAATACAAGCCTTTCTCAAGAAACAAGAAAGGTCTCAAATACACAACCTAACCTTATACCTAAAGGAGCTGGAAAAAGAGCAAAAAATAAAGCCTAAACCCATCAGGAGAAGAGAAATAATAAAGATTAGAGCAGAAATCAATGATATAGAAATTAAAAAAAACAAAAAACAAAAAACAGTAGAACAGATCAATAAAACAAAAAGCTGGTTCTTTAAAAGAATTAATAAGATTGATAAACCCTAGCCAGACTTATCAAGAAGAAGAGAGAAAGGACCCAAATAAATAAAATCATGAATGAAAGAGGAGAGATCACAACCAACATCAAAGAGCTGGAACAAACAATTCTAAAATTTGTATGGAACCAGAAAAGACCCCAAATAGCCAAAGGAATGTTGAAAAAGAAAACCAAAGCTGGTGGCATCACAATGCCGGACTTCAAGCTATATTACAAAGTTGTGATCATCAAGACAGTATGGTACTGGCAGAAGAATAGACACATAGATGAATGGGCAGATCATCTAAGCAGAATAAAGAGCCCAGAAGTGGACCCTTAAATCTATGGTCAACTAATCTTCGACAAATCAAGAAAGAGTATCCAATGAAAAAAAGACAGTCTCTTCAACAAATAGTGTTGGGAAAGTTGGACAGCCACATGCAAAAGAATGAAACTGGACCACTTTCTTACACCATACAGAAAAATAAATTAAAAATTGATAAAAGACCTAAATGTGAGACAGGAATCCATCAAAATCCTAGAGGAGAACGCAGGCAGCAACCTCTTTGACCTCGGCTGCAGCAACTTCTTCCTAGACACATCTCCAGAGGCAAGGGAAACAAAAGCAAAAATGAACCATTAGGACTTAATCAGGGTAAAAACCTTGTCCACAGCAAAGGAAACAGTCAACAAAACTAAAAGGCAACCTATGGAATGGCAGAAGATATTTGCAGATGACATACAGATAAAGGGCTAGTATCCAAAATCTATAAAGAACTTATCAAACTCAACACCCAAAAAAACAAAAAATCCAGTCTAGAAATAGGTAGAAGACATGAACAGACATTTCGTCAAAGAAGACATAAAAATGGTCAGCAGACACATGAAAAAAATGCTCAACATCACTGAAATCAGGAAAATGCAAATCAAAACCACAATGAGATATCACCTCCCACTTGTCAAAATGGCTAAAATGAACAACTCAGGAAACAACAGATGTTAGCAAGGATGCGGAGAAAGAGGAACCCTTTTACACTGTTGGTGGGGATGTAAATTGGTGCAGCCAATATGGAGAACAGTATGGAGGTTCCTCAAAAAGTGAAAAATAGAGCTACCCTATGACCCAGCAATTACACTCCTAGGTATTTATCCAAAGGATACAACCATAGTGATTTGAAGGGAAACATACCTGAATATTTATAGCAGCAATGTCTACAATAGCCAAAATATTGAAAGCCCAGATGTCCACCAACTGATGAATGAATAAAGAAGATGTGGGATATATGTACAATGAAAAATTATTCAGCCATCAAAAAGAATGAAATCTTGCCATTTGCAATGATGTAGATGGAACTAGAGGGTATTATGCTAAGTGAAATAAGTCAGTCAAAGACAAATACCATATGATTTCACTCATATGTGATATTTAAGAAACAAAACAGATGAACATAGGTGAAAGGAAGGAAAAATAAAAAAAGATAAAAACAGAGGGAGGCATACCATAAGAGACTCTTAACCATAGGAAATAAACTGAGGGTTTCTGGAGGGGAGGTGTGTGGGAGATGGGGTATATTGGGTGATGGGCATTAAGGATTGTACTTGATGTAATGAGCACTGGGTGTTATATGCAACTGATGAATCACTAAATTTTACCCCTGAAACTATTAATACACTATATGTTAACCAAATTGAATTTAAATAAAAAATTTAAAAAGAACAACTACTTGACCTTCTAAAAGTTGCACAGTATATAGTCAATATACACAATTCAATGTGAATTTCATATACAGCAGTACACAATTAGAAAATGAAATTTTAAACATTCCATTCATTATAACAAGAGATACATACAATACTTTGCAATAAATTAACAAAAATGCAAGACCTCTACGCTGAAAAATACAAAATGGTGCTAAGAGAAACCAAAGACTTACATAAACCAGGTTTATGGGTTGGAAGACTTGGTACTATTGGGGTATCAATTCTCCCCACATAGGCATTCTCTAAAATCTCAATTATAATCCCAGCAAGACTTTTTGTAGAAATTGAGAAGATGAGACTAAAATTTACATGGAAATTCAAAGGACCTAGAATGGTCAAAAAAACCAAAAAAACCAAAAAAGAACAAAATTGGAAGGCTTACACTGCCCAATTTCAAGGCTTGTATAAAGGTAATAATTCTACATTAATCAAGACAGTGTGACACAGACAGAAGAATCGAAAAACAGGTCAACGGAACAGCAGAGAGCGCCCAGAATTGGACCCAGGTGTGTATGATCATGACTTGACTTGGCAACAGTGGTTCTTTTGAATTGATGTTCAGCATAATCAAGGCAAGGAAGTGTGTGCCGGCTGAAAAAAAGACCCTAATTTATAGGAAGGGACACAGCACATGGCACTATTTCAGGAAGTTAAAATTTAGAGCTATTCACCACATGCATTGGGTAGAATCATCATTCTCCCTCCTCCTTCATCTTCTATAATAAGTAAGAATTATATGACAGATACAAATCTGACATTGTAAGATGGAGCGACTGTTAAATTGATGCCATCTTCTGACGTCATCCACGCATCCTATATGTTTTATGTCTGAGGTCACGTAGTCTATCCTGTGTTTCTTATTACTTATACGTGTCAGATCACCAGTCCTAATTTGGGGTTCAGCATATGGGTGTGAAGTGGTGGCATGGATCCTCTTTCTCAGACCGTTCTGGTGTCCCTCCCACATGACCTGGAGCCAGAGGGAGCCCCTTCCACCATAGGTAGTAATCATAGCCATTTATTAAACCCTCATGTGCCGAGCTACATGATAAGCACTTCATATACATTGGACAATGTAGTCCTAACTTGACCCTAGTTGGTAGGATTATTTTGACTACTAAGTTACTGACAACCATGTAAACTAAAACTAGATTGAAAGGTTGATTCTTTTTGAAAAGACCAGAGACACAGGAGTCACTCAGGTTGGAAATTTTTTATGGACTTCGATGCAGGTTACAAGTCTTTAACTGCAATTCTGAAATCCAAATAGCTCTGAAAATGGAGAATTTTGGTAACAAATTTGGTAGCAAAATCTGAATCTGACCTGATTATAGCTCTATATACTGACAGGCATTGTGACTCTTCTGGCGGGTGGTAGGTGGGTAAAGTATTTGCCTGAGCAATCATTTTTTCTTTGGAACATCTCAAGGGAGTTTTATTTTGGGAAGTGATGCCCTGAGATAATCTTGAAATGATCTTGCTATTGCAATTTAAAACCTCCTACTTTCTTTTTGTATAAATTTGTGTTTTCCTTTTCCATTTACTTTGATTCACTCTTTACTGTGTAATATGCCAGGTGGTTATTTGATGGCTTTTTATCCTAATGATCACATCTATATGCACAATCTTCAGGTTCATAAAGCAGTTATTGTGTTCATTATTTCGTTTGCTCCTCAGTAAAACCCCTTCTTTCTCAACAATGCAGAAATGGAGATTCAGGACACACAGGTGGTAGAAGCAGAGCTGGAACCTGACTCTGGTCTCTAGGACTGCCATGCTCCCTAGGCCCAGGGCCCATCAGGGACAAACCAAGGTGCCCGCTTCAGGACAGCTTGTTCATGACCCTCACCAGCAGTAAGAGCCTCACGTTCTAGTTAATACATAATCTGCACACCCAGGAGTGAAAAAATTAAAAGAGAGCCTCAACGGAACAACCATGCCTGGAGGGGAAAGGAGTGGGCACTCGGCCTCAGGGCTCCTTACCTCCCAGGAGTCAGACTGCAGGGAAGCCTGAGAGCATGCTTGTCACACATGTGCTCAGGCCTTCCACCAGTTCTGTTTCCTTTGTCCCACGTTTCTCTCCAGTCTCGTATAAAGTTGAAAAGTCGCGATAAAGTTTGTGATGTGTTATTGACCTGAAGGGTATGGTGGTTCAGGGAGTTTTATTGCTTCTCCAGCAGGTTGTGGAAGGGTCTGGTTCCCAGACCTTGGCAAGAGCATACAACTGAGTCCATGCTGTCCAGGAACGTAGGAACCTGGAAGCATTATAGACCACCTGACCTGGCTCACACTCTTCATTCTGGAACAGACCACTGAGGCCCAGGAGGGAGAAATCGTTCATATAATGTCAGGAAGTCAATTGGCAGAAGAGTTGGGGCTGGAATTTAGCTTCCTCATTTCTGAGTTAGCACTCTTAAAATATCACACTGTCATTTCTGAATCTCAACATTGATTAAATGATGGCCTTGGGCCTTCATGTTGTACATGCCACACATGACCAGCAGAGGGCACCATTAATCTGTTGGTGTTTTCAAGAATTTTGGTTTCTAGTCCAGACATTATTAAGGAGTGCATTAATATTTGATAAAATATAATATGGGGATATTGCATTCATAGATTTTAAGAATAGACACTGAGTGTTTGAAGGCACTGGATTTTATAAAAGGATACAAAACATCACGGTTTATTCTAAACCTGGAGATAGATACCTCTATGACAAGCGGAAGGTCGTTTGAAAACCAGATTTGGAGAAGTATCAGGTATCAGCATTGGGTGAGCAACTCAGAAGCCACCGAATATCTCTGTCCCTACGTCATCCACACACTGCCAGTTGTACTGAGATAAAACAGGTGGGAAAATTGGATTTATTCCCTCTTTTAGACTAATTCATCCCTCCAACATTACCACGTTCAAACAAATACTTGCTTTTCACAGTGCCAAGGCTCCCTGAGCAGTCCAGTGGACAGATGGGGTGAGACTCTGCTCTGCACATTTCAGCTGTTTGACCCGGTGATAATAAGACCTCTCTGCAAGACCATCATGGGAGTAAAATGAGACACTGTATGAAAGCCTCCCAGCGCAGTACCTGATGCATAGTAAACAGGAGTGAAGAGGGCCGGTCTCCAGATGAGGGCTTTCAGCAGTTAGGTTGGATTGGAGGCAGTGGGCGTCTGGGATGTTTGATAAATAGGAATCCCAACAGGATAATGGGTTTGGGAGTCAGGATGAAAGCAGAGGCCCGGTGCTTTGTTTTTTTATTTATTTTTATTTAAAAATTTTTTTTATCTTTAGGTTTTATTTATTTATTTGAGAGAGAGAGACAGAGATAATGAGAGAGAGCACAAGTGGGGAGGAGAGGGAGAAGCAGTCTCCCCACAGAGCGAGGAGCCTGACGCGGGGCTCGATCCCAGGACCCCCGGGATCATGACCTGAGCCGAAGGCAGAAGCTTAACCGACTGAGCCACCCAGGCACCCAGGGCCTGGTGCTTTGAACATGGCTAAACCGGTGAGCACAGCTTTGTCCTTTGACTCAGGAGGGTCTTGATCAGAAGAGGGAGTAGAACTGCGGCATGAAGAGGTGGGAGTTCAGGGGTCAGAGGCGTGGCTCCATGGCCCGAGTCAGCGCCCCCTGGACTCTGCGTGTGCGTGGCTCTGTGTGTGACTGTGGGAGTGGGCATGGGCTGGGAAGGGCAATTTAAATGGCTGAGCACTTTTTGTTCACACTGGGTCTTGGACTAGCAGACTGAGCCTGCGGGTGGTGCGGGCAGTCAAGCCAAGGTTTCTAATTCCAAATGGGTATTAGAAGTTACCTCAGGAGGCTCCTGCCCCAAAGCAGGTTCTGTTAAAAGTAACTTCCTTCCTGGGCGCCTGGGTGGCTCAGTTGGTTAAGCGACTGCCTTCGGCTCAGGTCATGATCCTGGAGTCCCAGGATCGAGTCCCCCATTGGGCTCCCTGCTCGGCAGGGAGTCTGCTTCTCCCTCTGACCCTCCTCCCTCTCATGCTCTCTGTCTCTCATTCTCTCTCTCTCAAATAAATAAATAAAATCTTTAAAAAAAAAAATCAACTTCCTTCCTTTCTTTCCCCATCTCTGTCTGCCCATCCTCCTCCTCTTCCTCTCTTCCTTCTCTTCCACTACTCCCCTCCCCCTCTCCTGTCCCCTCCCCTCCGCTCCCCTCCCTCCCCCTTCCTTTGAGCCTCCACAGGTTAGAGGTGGTGTCAGTGAGATCTCAGTTCTAATAGGGTCCCCGTGGAAGCAGCGATGACAGAAGCAGCTACGCGCTGCAGGCAGAAATGGGTGAAAGACGGGCAATGAAATGATGCCGAGTGGCCGTGGGGGAAATTGCAAATCCAGTGACTCACCGAGCTTGCTGTTGTTTTTTATTATCTTTTAGGGGGAAGCAGGGGTAGGAGGAAGTTATGATGTATGGTTTATATATGTCCTAGATGTGCATGTGAACCTCGGGGAAGGGAAAAGGACCGGAGATGTACAGTTGGATGTTTTCCCTATGGAAGTTATAAATTAAGTGTGGATAAAATCTCTGAGGAGTAAAAAAAAGAGGCTGAGAGGGGGCTTGGATTGAAAATTGAGACAAGTTCCCCTTTAGGGCCCAAGAGGGGACCGAGCAGCCGGAGGAGAAGGCAGCAAAGAGGCCAGGGAGACCTGAGTGGGAAGCACTATGCAGGGGGAGGGAGATTGCCAGAGATGTCGCAGGGTGGGGGGTCAGTTCCCACCCTTTGGAGCTCAGGTGCGGAGTGCTGAGGAGCTGCCATCCTTGGCAGCTGAAACCACTTTACTGTGGAGGCTGGAGGTGGGGCAAAACGCAGCCTCTTTGCTGAAATTACCAACAAGTCACCATACGATGACATTGTGGACAAGTGAGGTGAAATATAGTGCTGAACCGATGCGGCTAAAGAAACAAGACGGAAGCGTAGGGGGCCCTACCAGCATTCGCTGAGTGCCATTTTGCTTCATTCTCAGTTACTCTCTGAGGAAGGTGTTCTTAAGTCCATTTTATAGAGGAGGCTGGGCTTCGGTGCAGCTATTTGTCCAAGATCACAGAACTAGAAATGGTAGAACCAGTTTCTAGCCAAGTTGAGTGACTCCAAAATCTAAGTTCCTTCCACGGTACCCACCTGTCTTCCAGACGCTACATGCCTACTGGACTGGACTGTCCGTTTTTCAATGAGCCAGTTCCTCTGTGGTCATGCCCAGCTGCCCACTTAATACAATTATTCAATAGACACTTTTCAGTCCTTGTCTTCCATGACGTCCATCTGGTATTTGACCCAGACTGTCCTTGAAACTCTCCTCTCCCTTGATTTCTGCAAAACCACTTGACTATTTCTTTTCACTATGTTTCACTGACTTCTTTTTCACTGCTTACCCCCTTTAATTGCTAGTGCTCTCCAGGATTATGTTCTTGGATATCTTCTTTAACTTTACTCCGGGAAACACAAACTAAAGACTTTGGGGGCCAGGGAGGGAATGTAAATGTGAACTGAAAGTAAGAGAGTGACATGCCCAACTACTGTGAGGTTCAGAAAGGGGATATAGAGACGTGTGGTCTAAGTGAGGGGTAGTGAGGAAGGTGGGTAGTAGGGTCTGTGAGAAGTGAACAAGCAGTGTCTAAAAGGGGCTTAGGCAAAAAGAGACTGGAGGAATGAGAGTCAGAAGAAAATTAGCCTTGAGGAAATTAGTAGGATGTTTGGAAGTAAAGGAACTTAAAAACATATGGCCTAGTTAGGCCAATCAGATACCAAAGGCTGGGAGATCACTCTTTGCCTTGTGCCCTTTAGACAAAAGCTCTGAGCTTTATTTATAATAAGTGAATAAACAAACAAGTAGGCTCCATTTGCAACAACCATCTCCAGCATGCCACTGGTCATTCTGAGGTCAGTATTAGAATTGGCAGCAAAGCAGGGGATGTGAACCAAAGTTGGGACACTGTGTCACAGTGGAGATGAGTAATGAGGACAGGGAACACTGAACGGGTACCAAAGAGCATTATTAACAAAGGAGGAGTGGCTTCCACTGATAAATGAGAAATTCCATTCATCTTTTCATTTGAAAAAGTTTAGTTTGAGGACACCTGAGTGGCTCAGTCGGTTAAGCGTCTGACTCTTGATTTTGGCTCAGGTCATGACCTCAAGGTTGTGAGATGGAGCCCCTCATTGGGCTCCACACTCAGTGCAGAGTCTGCTTGGGATTATGTCTCTCTCTCTCTCCTCTCCCTCTACCCCTACCCCTCTCTCAAATAAATAAATAATCTTTAAAAAACTTTAAGAAGTCTCCATCGTCCTTACCAGGTAAACCTGCCAGTATCGGGTAGCTGTATTAAAGTCTGATGACAGGCAGATGAAATTGTGAAGACATTGTTGCATCTTAATTTTTTTTTTTTTTGATGGATGGAAAAAATTGAAATGGGAAGCTTCAAGCTGCTGTATTTCTAAAGTCATGCTATTAGGTGAGGTGTCTTTTTTGAATATACATTTTAGGAAGCCAGGGGTGTCAGGTTGCCACCAGGAGAAGGCTTTCTGTGGGAGTTTCTGAGCTTTTTGAGAAATCGCCCAGAAGGTTTAAGGACCAATAGTCAGGATTCATAGGCACTGGGGTAAGTTTCATGAACACAGGTGAGCAGTAAGAGTTGCTTTACCGCTGGGCGCGAGGGAGAATCTCTAGGAATACATGAAACTCCATCCAGGAACACCAGCTTTTGAAAAGAACACTTAGGGAATGTGGTGGTGACCCTAACATGCCATCAGCCCAACTGCGGTGAGATATACATTCTTTCACAGGAAGGACTGCAAATTGGAAGAGCAAAGTCACCTTTTCAAATGCTTGAGGTCACTTGGAGATTTGAAGCTGGGTTGGAAACCTTCCCTGGTAACCACAGAGGTGAAATGAAGAGGGATGTTGGAGGGAATCCCAAAACTGTGGGAGTCTCTGAGTCTCCTTCTGCTCATTCCCACCAGCTCCTCAGAGCAACCTTGCTTCTTCACTATTATCATTATCAGGTAAGCAGCTGAAAGACGTCCCTCCTTGCCCTTGTGTCCATGTGGTCTCTCCTGCCCCTGCCCCTGACCTTCATTACTCTTCTCAAAGCAAATACAGTCCCAGGGATCATATTCCACCCCACCACCTCTCTGGCCAACTCTTAGGAGAAAGGTATTTCACTTTAATTTTCAGTCAAAAGCAGCCCCCAGGATTCTGAAATTGTTAGATGTGTTTTGGTATGTGCTACGTGACAAGTCCCCTCAGATAGACTTCAGACTTCCTCATGCAGCTCCAAGACTCTCTACTCTCGTCTCAGATTCACTGTGAGATTTCCATGGCTCCTCTCCTGCCACTTTTCTCTCTGCACCCTTGGGGCAAATATCATTAGCTAATCAAGGTGCTCTTTTCCACAGTGCCTCAGACCCCTGGTAGGCAGCTGCTTCCAGCTGATGGGGGCTGGCACTTGAATTGAGACAGATGTATCTGCTGAGGCTTAGATCTTTCTAGCCTGGCACTTTACAGCACCCTGTGTCCTTACTTTGCTATTAATTCCTGATTTGGGGCTTCACCCTCCTAACTCCATACTTTTCTCATCTTGTTATCTTAGCCTAGGATGCTCTCCCCACCTCCCAACAACTCCTCAAGCCAAGACCCCATCTATTCAGACTTGAGGTTGTTGTGATGCCAGATGAGCAACACAAACTCATGCTCCCTTTCCTTCTAGAAGAAAACTAGTGAGTATCCATGAAAGACAAAAACAGCTCTGTAGAGTGACGGCACAAGAACCACACCCAAATTTCCAGGGAAACTTGGACATCACTGTTATTGGCAACTGACTGTAGTTCTGAATTGTGCATACCTGCCTTCTTAATCGTATAGGAAGGAGGAAGGCAGAGGACGTGGGGCTCACACTGTCTTCTGCCTGTAGCTGTAGGTAGTACGGCTGCATTCACCAGGACACCGGGCAGTAACTCCCTCTGATGTGTGAAGACTCCATGTCTAACCAGAAAGAATCCCCCAACACACATGTGGACAGTGTGTTGAGCTGGAGACATTCTCCATACCCTGTTTTCATACAGTGTGACCAGGCCTAGAGAGATCTCTCCATTCACGGATGGACGAATGAATCTTTCCTTCACAGGTCAATCACCCCCTGCAAGAGCCCATGCAGACTCTGGTATTTTAAGCAGCACCCTTCAGTGCACCCTGACTACATACCTCCCAAAAAGCAGGACATAGAAATTCCAGTCCTTCTCCCAAACAGATCCAGCTCCACACCACCTTAATAAGGCATGGATACTTATGGAGGATTTTGTAGGTATTCAGACAGAGGGCTTACATTGCAAACCCCTATTCCAAAATCCTCTACATTTTTTTCTTTTTCCCTGAATTCTTTCTTGGAGTCAGCAGCCTCATCTTTCCACCTAAAAGTCAGTGCATCTGGGCTTCTCTGGCTAGGCTGGCTTGAGCCCTGTCTTCCCAAACCCCGCACACCATCTCTTCCCTAATATAGAACAAACTCCCATTTGTGTCTGCACATTCACTCCTATGCTGATCTAACAAGGGTTCTCCTTGGAATTTACTCCCCGTGCTAAAGGCTGTTGGTAGTGTACAATATCTGCTTCCCCACGTTTCTACAATAAATGAATTCAAGAATATTATCTGGACACAGAATAGACTCCATTCCCCAGCATCCCCATTAAAGTAACGTGTAGGTATGTGAGAACACAGCTCTAATGACGTGTAAGTGAAGTACGGACACAACTTCTGAGAAGTGTTCTTGAGAGCGAGAGGCGGAGCCCTTTCCTGCCTTTGTCTCCTTTTTGCCTGGACTGTGGATATTTTGGCTGGGATTAGAACAGCCATCTTGGACTAAGAGGTGGAAGTTATGTGCTGAAGATGTGAGGGCAACCCGAGAGAAAAAACACAGGCCCCTGATGGACAATTAAAATTTTATTTAAATTAAAAAAAATTCTAAGTTTTACTGTATTTTTTTTCTACATGCATTACATTTATAATCAGAAATAAGCTAAAATTCCACCATTTGAGGACTTTTTAGAATTCTACTTTCTCTATTAAGACTTCAATTATTTTCTCATAGCAGAGAAAATAAGTAAAATAATTGACAATTTGATTCTTAAAATATTCCACTGTTTTGGTAAAAGAAAGAAAAAGGGATATTGGAATACTGGTAGCAGAGGTCAGATTTGGACCCCTGATTTTTTTCTCTACAGATGCTCAGATCTTCAGTTGAGCCTCACATTTAACTGGCCCTGCTATCTTGCAAAATACCAGAACTCTGAGGCTTCCCTCAACTGCAACATAGGAGGAACAAAGGACAAAAAGATAGGGCACATGCAAAGGGTGTTGCTAGAAGAGGAGGAAGTAGTCAATTCTTTTCCATATTCCTGCTTTTTGGGAAGATGATCAAATGTTTTTGTCTAGGGCAAAGGTGGTTGATGGGCATTCTGCTTATTCCTGATAAAACAGGCAAAAACCGTGAGTCAAATGCTTTGCTTCCTCATCCCCAGGCCCAGCGCCTTGGACGGGGCTCCTTGCACACATGGGTAGAAGTGGGGCTGTATGCCCGCCTCCAAATTCTGAGGCCTGAAGCATTTGAAATCCTCTGGAGGGAACGATGGCCAGGCTCTCGGATGGTGTGGGCTAGCCTCCTGTTTTTACAATCTGCAAGTTCCTTTTACTTAGTGGGATGCGGAGATCCCTTTGCCTGATCCTCTTGCCTTAACCTTAAACTTGGGTCAGGAACAAAAAGAGCAGCTGTGCAACAAGGCTTGATGGTAAAACCAGAGGAAAAAGGCTCTTAACTATTCCAACTTTTCCTCTTCTATTGTTCTGAAATTCAGAGATGCAAAGTCTCGGCAAATAGAATTAAGCCTCCATTATAAAAAATCTGCAGGGTTCTGGTTCTCTGGATCTTTTCGACATTTTTACCTAAGGAGTTTCCATTCACAGAACCATCTCTCTTTACGTTCTCTCAAATTAAATGATAAATATTAGGTAATGTACAAACTGTTGTGCTAGCAGCCAGGAAAAGACTTAGCTGCCTGCAGAAGCTCACAACCTAGGGAGAGAATCCCACAAGGGAATCTAAAGGTAGAAAGCTACACATGCAAAAGTCAATGGGATATGGATAAGGGAGAGATTAGTTTGGCAGTGGGGAGGAGGATGTTTGGATCTGTGACAACCTTATGAAAAAGGTGGAGTGTGAGCTAAATCTTACAGAATGGTTGGGGAGAAAGGTCATCCCAGGCAAAGCAAAACTTCTGGAGACAGTGAGCCAAGCAGGGATTGGAGTATGAGGCAGTGGGTGGGTGGGGGGTGATGGTGGACATTGTCATACTACTCTAGAAACCAGACAGAGGTTACTTTCTAGAGACCTTTGGACACCATAAGCAATATTCTGCATGCAAAGGACAGTTCTGTATAATTTTGGAAGACAAAAATGGTAGGTAAGCATCTGTGCATCAGAAGAAAGAGTAAAACACAAAGACCATTTGGGAGTGAAAGTATTCACATCATGTCAGTGATAAGAGAAGGAGAACACAAGTGAAAGAGACACGGGAGGGAGGAGTTAAAATGGTAGAGGTGTAGGGGAACCCTAAGCTTGCCTTGTCCCTCAAACACAGCTAGATAAATATCAAAGTATTTTGAACACCCAAGAAATTGATCTGAGAACTGAGAGAGCAAGCTGCACAACTAGAGGTAGAGAAATGGCCACATCATAGAAGGTAGGAGTTGTGGAGGTTGATATGGGAGAGAGAAGAGCTGCAGGTACTATGGACGTGAGGGAGCCCTGATCACGGAGAGAGGAGTGAGAGAGAAAGGAGAGAGAATGAGTAAGAGCCCACCCAGGGGATTCCACAAGAAAAACTCTTCCCTAAAACCACTGACTGGGAAAAGGAGAGGGGCTTCCTCAGGTCTTTATAAAAACAGTGGAGCTCAAAGTCTGAAGGTTTGGAGGTCCACACTATTGCCAGGGTCATGCCTGCCAGGCTCAGGGTGCTCCTGTGGGGAAGGAGGGCAAAGGCGTAGCGGCAGGCACCGTGGACTGAGGATCCCCTGGGTCTCACAGGGAGAAACAGTTCAAAGGCTTGGAGTGCATTTGGGAGTGGTGGCATGGCCTCTCCAGGGTCAAAATGTGCTGCCCAGTCCACTAGCATAGGAACAAAGACACTGGCTAAGGGCAGCAAACCTCAGAGCCAGCTTTTTGCTGTGCTTTACCATGAACTCCGAACTGGTGAACAGTTGTGTGACTGTTTTCTGGGACAAACCCGCAACAGCCACAGTGTGACAAGACCTTCCCCCAGAGGATCAGCATGGCTCTGCGCTGTGCAGGTCCATAAAATTTGGAATTTTGAAACCCAGCTGAATACCTGAGATAAAACACAGGAGTACTTTGCCACCTGGCAGGCAGACAGCTGGGACACAGACAGGGTGAAGACAGGGATCTGACAGAAGCTGGGGACACAGGAGGGGTGATTGCTCTTCTATGAGGGCTTCCTGAAGAGTGGAAGGCATGAACTCACCACTACAGGGAGAAGAGAGCAGGAAGATGCCATTTATCCCCCTCCCCACCCGCCCTGCCCCCATCAGCACCGACCAATTCAGTGAGCAACACAGCGCCACCTAGTGGAGGCCAGAGCCACTTCCACCAAGCCCTGCCTCCCACACTCTGCTCGTGCATCCCCACTAGGGCAAGTCCCCCTGAGAAACAGCCCAGCAGGCCCCTCCCACAGAAGACCAGCACAAACCCCTCTCACACACCAAGTCTACTGGTCATAGAGTGCTGCAAAGCTTCAGCTCTAGGGGAAATAGGATCTAGCTTCCTTTTTTCTTTTTTTTAATCTAGCTTCTTTTAACAAGTAGACCAAAACACACCTAGCTGACAAGATCCAAACACCCCCCGCTGCAGGAGGAGAAACTCTGCAGAGGACTGACCTGAGGAAGAGCAGCCAAAACACAATAGCCGAGTGCACACTCTGAAACACCTTCTGAAGCACCAGGCCCAAGACACTACAGGATCCTTTCTTAATATAGCCATTAGTCTCAGGAGCAAGAATACAACAGACTTTCCTAACAATCACACACAAAAAATGTGACCCAGACAAAATGAAAAGATGGAGGAATTCACCCCAAAAGAAAGAACAGGAAGAAGTAATGGCCAGGGATTAAATCAATACAGATATAAGTAAGATGCCTGAACCAGAATTTAAAACAACAATCATAAGGGGGTGCCTGGGTGGCTCAGTCATTAAGCATCTGCCTTCAGCTCAGGTCATGATCCCAGGGTCCTGGGATCGAGCCCCGCATCGGGCTCCCTGCTCTGCGGGAAGCCTGCTTCTCCGTCTCCCACTCCCCCTGATTGTGTTCCCTCTCTCGCTGTGTCTCTCTCTGTCAAATAAATAAATAAAATCTTTAAAAAAAAAAACAAAAAACAATCATAAGGATACTAGCTGGGCTTGAGAAAATCGTAGAAGACACTAGCGAATCCCTTACTGCAGAGATAAAAGAACTAAAAACTAGTCAGGCAGAAATAAAAAAATGCTGTAACTGAGATGCAAGACCAACTGGATGCCATGACAATGAGGATAGATGAAATAGAGGAATGAATCAGTGATATAGAAGATAAAATTATAGGAAATAATGAAGCTGAAAAGAAGAGGGAGAGAAAGGTACTGGACATAAATGTAGACTTAGAGATCTCAGCGACTTATTAAAGTGTAATAAAATTAATATCATAGGAGTCCCAGAAGAAGAAGAAGAAGAAGAGAGAAAAGGGGGCAGAAGGTTTATTTGAGCAAATTATAGCTGAAAACTTCCCTAATTGGGAGAAGGACACAGATATTGAAATCCAAGAAGCACAGAGAACTCCCATTAAATTCAACAAAAGCCAGCCATCACCAAGACATATCATAGTTAAATTCACAAAATATACAGACAAGGAAAGAATCCTGAAAGCAGCAAGGGAAAAAAGTCCTTAACCAACAAGGAACGACAGATCAGGTTCGTAGCGGACCCGTCCACAGAAACTTGGCAGGACAGAAGACAGCAGCATAATGTATTCAAAGTGCTGAAGGGGCAAAATATGCAGCAAAGAATACTTTATCCAGCAAGGCTGTCATTCAGAATAGAAGGAGAGATAAAGAGTTTCCCATACAAAAACTAAAGGAGTTCGTGAACACTAAACCAGCCCTGCAAGAAATATTAAAGGGGACTCTGAGTGGGGGAAAAAAAAGACCAAAAGCAACAAAGACCAGAAAGGACCAGAGAACATCACCAGAAACATCAATTTCACAGGTAACACAATGGCACTAAATTCATATCTATCAATAATCACTCTGAATGTAAATGGACTAAATGTTGTAATCAAAAGACATAGGTATCAGAATGGATGAAAAAAACAAAAAAACAAAACAAGACCCATCTATATGCAGCCTACAAGAGACTCATTTTAGACTTAAAGATACCTGGAGATGGAAAGTGAGGGGATGAAGAACCATCTATCATTCTAATGGACATCAAAAGAAAGCCAGAGTAGCCATACTTATATCAGGCAAACTAGATTTTAAACCAAAGATTGTAACAAGAGATGAAGAAGGGTGCTATATCATAATAAAGGGGTCTATCCATCAAGAAAATCTAACAATTGTAAATATTTATGCCCCCAACTTGGGAGCACCTGAGTAAATAAATCAATAACAAACATAATGTCATTGATAATAATACAATAATAATAGGGGACTTTAACACCCCACTCATAGCAATGGACAGATCATCTAAGTAGAAGATCAACAAGGAAACAATGACTTTGAATGACACATTGGACCAGATGGATTTAATAGATATATTCAGAATATTTCATCCTAAAGCAGCAGAATATACATTCTTTTCGACTGTACATGGAACAGTCTCGAGAATAGATCACATACTGGGTCACAAATCAGCCCTCAACAAGTACAAAAAGACTGAGATCATATGATGCATATTTTCAGACCAAAAAATACAAATGGAAGGAAAATTTCCAAACTCCTTCTACAAGGCCAGCGTTACCTTGATCCCAAAACCAGGCAAAGACAAAGACCCCACCAAAAAGGAGAATTACGGACCAATATCCCTGATGAACATGGAAGCTAAAATTCTCACCAAGATACTAGCCAACAGGACCCAACAGTACATTAAAAGGGTTATTCACCATGACCAAGTGGGATTTATTCCTGGGTTGCAAGGGGGGTTCAACATTCCCAAATCAATCAACGTTTTACACCACATTAATAAAAGAAAGGACAAGAGCCTAGATGTCCATCGACATATGAATGGATAAAGAAGATGTGGTGTGTGTATATATATATATATATATATATATACTATGGAATATTATGCAGCCATCAAAAAATGAAATCTTGCCATTTGCAATGATGTGGATGAAACTAGAGGGTATTATGTTAAGCAAAATAAGTCAATCAGAGAAAGACAAGTAGCGTATGATCTCACTGATATGTGGAATTTTAGAAACAAGGCAAAGGATCATAGGGGAAGAGAGGAAAAAAATGAAACAAGACAAAACCAGAGAGTGAGACAAACCATAAGAGACTCTTAATCTCAGGAAACAAACCGAGGGTTGCTGGAGTGGAGAGGGGTGGGAGGGATGGGGTGGCTGGGTGATAGACATTGAGGAGGTTATGTGCTATGGTGAGCACTGTGAATTGTGTAAGACTGATGAACCACAGACCTGTACCCCTGAAACAAATAATACATTATATGTTAATAAAAAAATGTATACTAAAAAAAAAGGACAAGAACCATATGATCTTGATAGATTTAGAAGAAGCATTTGACAAAATACAGCAACCAACCTTGATAAAAACCTTCAACAAAATAGGGATAGATGGAACATACCTCAACATCATAAAAGCCACATACAAAAGACCCACAGATAATATCATCCTCAATGGGGTAAAACTGAGAGATTTTCTCTACCATCAGGAACAAGACAGTTATGTCCACTCTCACCATTACTATTTAACATAGTGGTAGAAGTCTTAGCCTCAGCAATCAGACAACAAAAAGAAATAAAAGGCATCCAGATCGGCAAGGAAGAAGTCAAACATTCACTATTTGCAGATGACATGATACTCTATGTACAAAACCCAAAAGACTTCACCAAAAGATTTCTAGAACTAATACATGAATTCAATGAAGTCGCAGGATATAAAATCAACATATAGAAAGCTATTGCATTTCAAACACCAATAATGAAGCAGCAGAAAAAGAAATCAAGGAGTCGATCTCATTTACAATAGCACCAAAAACCATAAGACACCTAGGAGTGAACCTAACCAAAGAGGTAAAAGATCTGTCCTCTGAAAGCTATAAAATACTTATGAAAGAAATTGAAGAAGACACAAAGAAATGGAAAAACATTTCATGCTCATGGATTGGAAGAACAAACATTGTTAAAATGTCTATACTACAGAAAGCAATCTACATATTTAATACAATCCCTATCAAAATACCCCCAGCATTTTTCACAGAGTGGGAACAAACAATCCTAAAATTTGTATGGAACCAGAAAAAATCCCAAACAGCCAAAGGCATGTTGAAAAAGAAAACCAAAGCTGGAGGCATCAAGATTCTGGACTTCAAGCCATATTACAAAGGTGGAGGCATCAAGTTAGTATGGTCCTGGCACTAAAACACACACAGAATGGAGAACCTAGAAATGGACCTGCAACTCTATGGTCAACAAACCTTCAACAAAACAGGAAAGAAGATCCAATGGGAAAAGGACGGTCTCTTCAACAAATGGTGTTGGGAAAACAGGACAGCAACATTTAGAAGAATGAAACTGGACCACCTTCTTACACCGTACACAAAAATAAATTCAAAATGGATGAAAGGCATAAATGTGAAAAGGAATCCATCAAAATCTGAGAGGAGAATACGGGTGGAACCTCTGACCTCGGCTGCAGCAACTTCTTGCTAGGCACGTCTCCAGAGGCAAGGGAAACAAAAGCAAAAGTGGGCTATTGGGAATTCATTGATATAAAAATCTTCCGCACAGCAGAGGAAACAATCAACAAAACTAAAAGGCAGCCTACGGAGTGGGAGAAGATATTTGCAAATGACATATCTGATAAAGGGCTAGTATCCGATATCTGTAAAGAACTTATCAAACTCAACACCCAAAAAAGAAATAATCCAGTTAAGAAATGGGCAGAAGATGTGGATAGACATTTTTCCAAAGACATCAAGATGGCCAGACCCATGAAAAGTTGCTCAACATCACTTGCCATCAGGGAAGTGCAAATCAAAACCACGATGAGATACCACCTCACACCTGTCAGAATGGCTGAAATTAACAAGTCAGGGAACAATAGATGTTGATGAGGATGTGGAGAAAGGGGAACCCTCTTACACTGTTGGTGGGAATGCAAGCTGGTGCAGCCACTCTGGAGAACAGTATGAAGGGTCCTCAAAAACTGAAAAATAGAACTACCCTATGACCCAGCAATTGCACTACTAGGTATTTACCCAAAGGATACAAAAATACAGATTTGAAGGTGTACATGTAGCCCTATGTTTATAGCAGCATTATCAACAATAGCCAAACTGTGGAAAGAACCCAAATGTCCATTGACTGATGAATGGATAAAGAAGATGTGCTATATATATATATATATTATATATAATATATATATATATATATATATATATATATAATATATATATATATTACTCAGCCATTAAAAAGAATGAAATCTTGCCATTTACAGTGACATGGATGGAGCTAGAGTGTATTATGCTAAGTGAAATAAGTCAGTCAGAGAAAGACAAATACCATACGATTTCACTCATAGGTGGAATTTAAGAAACAAAACAGAGGATCATGGGGAAGAGAAAAAAAAGAGAGAGAGAGGGAGGCAAATCATAAGAGACTCCTAATGATAGAGAACAAACAGAGTTGCTGGAAGGGATGTGAGTGGGCGGACGGGCTAAACAAGTGATGGACATTAAGGAGGGCACTTGTTGTGATGAGCACTGTGTGTTATATGTAAAGGATGAATCACTAAATTCTACTCTTGAAACCAAGATTACACTATGGGTTAACTAAATAGAATTTAAATAAAATTTGAGAAAAAAAAAGAGAGAGAGACACATGGGAGGAAGGAAAGGGCTGGATGCAAGCGGAGAGGGTGGGAGGTCAGGGTGTGCTGACCTGAGAAGCGGGGCAGCGTGAGGTGGCCCTATGGGGGGGAACCTAGTTTTCCATCTATTTGTGTGCAGTGTTTTCTGAAGTGAACTGAAGAGTTGGCTGACTTAACAATCTCAGGGCAATTCCCTAAGGAAAGAATTTATAATCCCATTTCAGGCTGGACAGACTTCAAAATCAGAACAAGCTTTCCTGCAGCAGAGGGGTCAGGAGAAGAGCCCAGACTGACAGAAGATGTCCAAGGTGGAGGACACAGCCCAGTGAGAAAAAAGTGGCTCATATGAGCCAGCTTATTGTGACATTTCAGAACTCACAGGACAAAAGAAAATACCAATGGCTTCCAGAATAAAATAACCAAATAATAATAACAACAAAGTCCCACCATCCGGTGGCAGCAGTCAAGATATTTAACACGTTGTATGACCTGGGCACTGACCCTCAGAATGGATGGTACTAGAAGTAGCACTAAAGTACAGTCTTGCTGGGCATTTTAGCTGTTTGGGTTGTGGAAAGGTCTAGGTGATCCAAGAGGAGAGTCTGCAGTGGCCGGGACACCCTGGGGAGACTTTGGCAGGATGGTGGTCGTAGGACACAGGCCATGTACTAACTGCTACAAAATAATTTCTCTACTTTAGCAACGGGTGTAGCTCTTTTTGGTGTGAAACCCCTGACTATCCACCCTGCCTGCTCTCACCCCACTCTACTAAACTAGGGAACTGAATCAAGATGGTATTCTCGGCACTAGTTCAATACCTTCGGGTATCTGGGAAACAAAAAATCAAACTAGAATTCTTTACTTAGCCACATTATCTATCAATATAAGTCATTTTCAGACTTGGAGGCCTCAGGAAATATACCTCCAATAAAGTGATGGATTCGGTTTTGGGGGGACCTGAAGCCTATGCAACTTGGGGGTCTCTCTTTAAGAAGAACATTAAAAATAACTACTCCACATTTAGGTACAAAAGTGAGTAATTTAGAATCATGAAGAAATCGCAATTAAACAAAAATATTAGCTTTAAATATTATAAACACTATAAAATAAAAAAAAAACCTTTGATTCAGTGACTGACTTCTATCGTACTTTATTCTACGTTTTCCTCATACTTTTTGGTTGCTTCTTCATATGACAATTTTATATTTTTATAGAGAGAAAAGAAATATTCAGTCTTTCCTGTACTACGGTTGGCCAAAATTTGTTATTTCTTATTGATAGTATAGGAAATTAATGCATTCATATTGGGATATGACCTCAGGCCCTGGGGAGGGAGGAGACACAGAGAGAAGAGTTTTCTGGAAGCCATTTCTTCTCTGATTTGGCAAATACTCAACTATACATGGAGGTACCCATGACTCTTATATCTAAACTCAGTGTATCCTCGACTCAGCTTCCCCTTAGCTAAATTTCAACATGCTTCTGGGCCACTGCATCATAACTTAGCAAGATGGGTGTGACAGACGGGAAGTAGGAGAGAGAATTTCTCCTGAACAATTGCTGTTAAACTATCTTATTTTTGCAGATTTTATAAAAGCACACCATCACGATCCTAAAGCAAAGACCCTTCCTTCCCAGGGCCTTGGAAGAAGCTCATGCTAGTGGGGCTGGGGGGGGGGGGGCGCCTTAAAGCTTTTATGCTTCATTAACATCACTGTAAATCCAACCTTCACTCCTCTTTGTCCTGGGAAACTGTACTCTAGGAAAAATTAGGATCAAATAAAAAATAAAAAGCTGTGGGATCCAGGAAATAGTTCTATTCAAGAGAGCTCTGAAGAGGGTTGATGGAAGGCAATGATTCCGAGTCTGAGAAAGCTGCATGTTCTCACTGATGTAGGAAAAGCAGGGCTCCAGGAGTGCAGGCTTTGGATATTTGGAAGATGCCCCAAAAGATCCCACAAAGGAGCTCAGCCGTAAATGGCTAGACTATGTATATAGATCAACAAAGCTCACACCACTAAGATAATCCACATTTTTCAGTAGACTTGATGTTCAGCTGACTGCTTACTATCTCCAACAGCTAGGAATCCTAAATTATAAATCAGAGCAGGAAAGGGATTTGTCCAGTAGTTTGATATTTATTTTTATTTCCCATTTGCATTTGATTAATAAATGAACATTGGTGATTATATTTTAAAAAGAGAGAAATACATCCGTTTATTAATGCAAAAAGAAATAGAGAGGTAAGGATATAATTTAAAGTTATAGAGACAACAAATAGGGGGGGGCGGAGCAAGATGGCGGAGGAGTAGGAGACCTGGATTTCGTCTCCTCTCAGGAATTCAGCTGGATAGGGATTAAACCATTCTGAACACCTACGAACTCAACAGGAGATCGAAGAAAAGAATAGCAACAACTCTCTGAACAGAAAAGCGACCACTTTCTGGAAGGTAGGACGTGCGGAGAAGTGAATCCGAGGCGATATTCGGGAGGATAGACGGCGGGGGAGGGGCCTCCGTCGGCCGCTTCTGGCAAGTGATAGAGCCACGGAGCACAAAGTTGGAACTCTTAGAAGTCTGCTCCGCTGAGGGACGTCACTCTGGTGGCGAAGTGGGGGGTGGAACCCTCGCGGGACAGTGTGGTCCCAGGACCCTCGGGGTCACAGAAAGACCGGGGGTGCCTGAGTGCGGCAGAGCTCCCAGGTATCGGAGCAGGGAAGCCGGCTGCAGAGACGGAGCCCAGGCGCGGGCTCTCAGCTCGGGGTTGTCATAGACCGTGATCCGGGGCACAGTCGGGCCACTGCTCCTCCAGCAGGGACCCAACAAGCGGCAGATCCGGGGAGACTCACCTTCTTCCCCCGGGAGGAGAGGTGCGGGAGCGCACCGCGGGGATCTGCTGGGTTTGGAGACTCCACCCGGGGTCGGGTGCCGGATAGAAAGGCGCGGTCACAGGCCGGGTGAGCGCGGAGTGCGGCCGGAGACCGGGGAGACGGGAGTGACTGACGGCTTTTCTCTGGGGGCTCGCTGAGGAGCAGGACCCCGATTTCTCGGCTGCTCCGGGGTGGAGACTGGGAGGCCGCCATTTTCACTCTCCGCCTCCAAAGCTGTACGGAGAGCTTGCAGGGAACAAAAGCTCCCGAGAGCAAACCCGAGCAGATTACTTAGCCCGGACCGGCAAGGGCGGGGCAATTTTGCCTCCGGCAAAGACATTTGGGAACCACGGCAACAGGCCCCTCCCCCAGAAGATCAGCGAGAACAGCCAGCCAAGACCAAGTTTACCGATCAGTGAGAACGGCAGAACTCCAGCGCTAGGGGAACACAGCACATAGAATTCATGGCTTTTTTACCATGATTCTTTAGTCTTTCAAAGTTAATTATTTTTTTTAACTGTCTTTTTTTCTTTTTTCCTTTTTTCTTTTTTTTTTTTTTTGAATTTTTCTTTTTCCCTTTTTCAACCAACATCTTATCAATCCCTTTTTTAAAAAAAAACATTTTTATTTTTCATTTTTAAAGTCATATTCTATCCCTTCATAGTAGTTACCCGTATTTTTGGCATATATATATAAGTTGTTCTCTCTTTAAAATCTTGAGATAGTTTCTTCTAACAGATCAAAATATACTCTAAATCTCTAGTGTATGGTTTTTTTCTACTCCCCTGCCTGATCACATTCTCTCCCTTTTTTCTTTCTTTTTTTTTTTAATCCTCTTCTTTCTTTTTTCAAACAACTTATCAAATTCTTTTTTAAAATTTTTTATAACTTCCGTCTTTACAGTCATATTCCATCCCTTCATCATATCAACCCTTATTTTTGTACATATATAAGTTTTTCTTTCTTTAAAATTTTGGGAGGGACTTTCTTTTAACAGACCAAAATACACCCAAAATATAGTGTGTGGCACTGATCTATAATCCAGCCTGATCATATTTGATCACATTCTGTTTTTGTTTTGTTTTGTTTTGTTCTGCTGTTGTTTGTTTTTATCTTTATCTTTTTCTTTTTTCATTCTTTCTTTCCTTTTCTTTTTTCTCTCTTTCCCTTTCTTTTCCCACTGCTTCAGGTCTTTTCTGATTTGTTTAGAGTATATTTTCTGGGGACGTTGTTACCCTGCTAGCATTTTGTTCTCTCATTAATCTATTCTCCTCTGCACAAAATGACAAGACGGAAAAAATCACCTCAACAAAAAGAACAAGAGGTAGTACCGACTGCCAGGGACTTACTCAATACGGACATTAGTACGATGTCAGATCTAGAGTTCAGAATCATCACTTTAAAGATACTAGCTGGGCTTGAAAAAAACATGGAAGTTATTAGAGAAACCCTTTCTGGAGAAGTAAAAGAACTAAAATCTAACCAAGTAGAAATCAAAAAGGCTATCAATGAGGTGCAATCAAATATGGGGGCGCTAACTGCTAGGATAAATGAGGCAGAAGAAAGAATCAGTGAGATAGAAGACCAAATGATGGAAAATAAAGAAGCTGAGAAAAAGAGAGATAAACAACTACTGGATCACGAGGGCAGAATTCGAGAGATAAACGATACCATAAGACGAAACAACATTAGAATAATTGGGATCCCAGAAGAAGAAGAAAGAGAGAGAGGGGCAGAAGGTATAATGGAGCAAATTATAGCAGAGAACTTCCCTAATTTGGGGAAGGAAACAGGCATCAAAATCCAGGAAGCACAGAGAACCCCTCTCAAAATCAATAAAAATAGGTCAACACCCCGACATCTAATAGTAAAACTTACGAGTCTCAGAGACAAAGAGAAAATCCTGAAAGCAGCTCGGGAGAAGAGATCTGTAACCTACAATGGTAGAAACATTAGATTGGCAACAGACTTATCCACAGAGACCTGGCAGGCCAGAAAGGACTGGCAGGACATATTCAGAGCACTAAATGAGAAAAATATGCAGCCAAGAATACTATATCCAGCTAGGCTGTCATTGAAAATTGAAGGAGAGATAAAAAGCTTCCAGGACAAACAAAAACTAAAGGAATTTGCAAACACGAAACCAGCCCTACAACAAATATTGAAAGGGGTCCTCTAAGCAAAGAGAGAGCCTAAAAGCAACATAGACCAGAAAGGAACACAAACAATATACAGTAACAGTCACTTTACAGGCAATACAATGGCACTGAATTCCTATCTTTCAATAGTTACCCCGAATGTAAATGGGCTAAATGCCCCAATCAAAAGACACAGGCTATCAGATTGGATTAAAAAACAAGACCCATCGATATGCTGTCTGCAAGAGACTCATTTTAGACCCAAAGACACCCCCAGATTGAAAGTGAGGGGGTGGAAAACCATTTACCATGCTAATGGACACCAAAAGAAAGCTGGGGTGGCAATCCTTATATCAGACAAATTAGATTTTAAAACAAAGACTGTAATAAGAGATGAGGAAGGACACTATATCATACTTAAAGGGTCTATCCAACAAGAAGATCTAACAATTGTAAATATCTATGCCCCTAACATGGGAGCAGCCAATTATATAAGGCAATTAATAACAAAAACAAAGAAACACATCGACAACAATACAATAATAATGGGGGACTTTAACACCCCCCTCACTGAAATGGACAGATCGTCTAAGCAAAAGATCAACAAGGAAATAAAGACTTTAAATGACACACTGGACCAAATGGACTTCACAGACATATTCAGAACATTCCATCCCAAAGCAACGGAATACACATTCTTCTCTAGTGCCCATGGAACATTCTCCAGAATAGATCACATCCTAGGTCATAAATCAGGTCTCAACCGGTACCAGAAGATTGGGATCATCCCCTGCCTATTTTCAGACCACAATGCTTTGAAACTAGAACTCAATCACAAGAGGAAAGTCGGAAAGAACTCAAATACATGGAGGCTAAAGAGCATCCTACTGAAGAATGAATGGGTCAACCAGGAAATTAAAGAAGAATTAAAAAAATTCATGGAAACCAATGAAAATGAAAACACAACTATTCAAAATCTTTGGGATACAGCAAAGGCAGTCCTAAGAGGAAAGTATATAGCAATACAAGCCTTTCTCAAGAAACAAGAAAGGTCTCAAGTACACAACCTAACCCTACACCTAAAGGAGCTGGAGAAAGAACAGCAAATAAAGCCTAAACCCAGCAGGAGAAGAGAAATAATAAAGATCAGAGCAGAAATCAATGAAATAGAAACCAAAAGAACAGTAGAACAGATCAACGAAACTAGGAGCTGGTTCTTTGAAAGAATTAACAAGATTGATAAGCCCCTAGCCAGACTTATCAAAAAGAAAAGAGAAATGACCCAAATCAACAAAATCATGAATGAAAGAGGAGAAATCACAACCAACACCAAAGAAATACAAACAATTATAAGAACATATTATGAGCAACTCTATGCCAGCAAATTAGATAACCTGGAAATAATGGATGCATTCCTAGAGATGTATCAACTACCAAAACTGAACCAGGAAGAAATAGAACACCTGAACAGACCTATAACTACTAAGGAAATAGAAGCAGTCATCAAAAATCTCCCAAAACACAAAAGCCCAGGGCCAGATGGCTTCCCAGGGGAATTCTACCAAACATTTCAAGAAGAATTAATACCTATCCTTCTGAAACTGTTCCAAAAAATAGAAATGGAAGGAAAACTTCCAAACTCATTTTATGAGGCCAGCATTACCTTGATCCCAAAACCAGACAAAGACCCCATCAAAAAGGAGAATTACAGACCAATATCCCTGATGAACATGGATGCAAAAATTCTCACCAAAATACTAGCCAATAGGATCCAACAGTACATTAAAAGGATTATTCACCACGACCAAGTGGGATTTATCCCTGGGCTGCAAGGTTGGTTCAACATCCGCAAATCAATCAACGTGATACAATACATTAACAAAAGAAAGAACAAGAATCATATGATCCTCTCAATAGATGCAGAAAAAGCATTTGACAAAGTACAGCATCCTTTCTTGATCAAAACTCTTCAGAGTATAGGGATAGAGGGTACATACCTCAATATCATAAAAGCCATCTATGAAAAACCCACAGCGAATATCATTCTCAATGGGGAAAAACTGAGAGCTTTCCCCCTAAGGTCAGGAACGCGGCAGGGATGTCCACTATCACCACTGCTATTCAACATAGTATTGGAAGTCCTAGCCACAGCAATCAGACAACAAAAAGAAATCAAAGGCATCCAAATTGGCAAAGAAGAAGTCAAACTCTCACTCTTTGCAGATGATATGATACTTTATGTGGAAAATCCCAAAGACTCCACCCCAAAACTGCTAGAACTCATACAGGAATTCAGTCAAGTGGCAGGATATAAAATCAATGCACAGAAGTCAGTGGCATTCCTATACACCAACAACAAGTCAGAAGAAAGAGAAATTAAGGAGTCAATCCCATTTACAATTGCACCCAAAACCATAAGATACCTAGGAATAAATCTAACCAAAGACGCAAAGGATCTGTACTCAGAAAACTATAAAATACTCATGAAAGAAATTGAGGAAGACACAAAGAAATGGAAAAACGTTCCATGCTCATGGATTGGAAGAACAAATATTGTGAAGATGTCAATCCTACCTAGAGCAATCTACACATTCAATGCAATCCCCATCAAAATACCATCCACTTTCTTCAAAGAAATGGAACAAATAATCCTAAAATTTGTATGGAACCAGAAAAGACCCCGCATAGCCAGAGGAATGTTGAAAAAGAAAAGCAAAGCTGGCGGCATCACAATTCCAGACTTCCAGCTCTACTACAAAGCTGTCATCATCAAGACAGTATGGTACTGGCACAAAAACAGACACATAGATCAATGGAACAGAATAGAGAGCCCAGAAATGGACCCTCAACTCTATGGTCAACTAATCTTTGACAAAGCAGGAAAGAATGTCCAATGGAAAAAAGACAGTCTCTTCAACAAATGGTGTTGGGAAAATTGGACAGCCACATGCAGAAGAATGAAACTGGACCATTTCCTTACACCACACACAAAAATAGACTCCAAATGGTTGAAAGACCTCAATGTGAGACAGGAGTCCATCAAAATCCTAAAGGAGAACACAGGCAGCAACCTCTTCGACCTCAGCCGCAGCAACTTCTTCCTAGAAACATCGCCAAAGGCAAGGGAAGCAAGGGCAAAAATGAACTATTGGGACTTCATCAAGATAAAAAGCTTTTGCAAAGCAAAGGAAACAGTCAACAAAACCAAAAGACAACTGACAGAATGGGAGAAGATATTTGCAAATGACATATCAGATAAAGGGCTAGTATCCAAAATCTATAAAGAACTCATCAAACTCAACACCCAAAGAACAAAGAATCCAATCAAGAAATGGGCAGAAGACATGAACAGACATTTTTCCAAAGAAGACATCCAAATGGCCAACAGACACATGAAAAAGTGTTCAATATCGCTCGGCATCAGGGAAATCCAAATCAAAACCTCAATGAGATACCACCTCACACCAGTCAGAATGGCTAAAATTAACAAGTCAGGAAATGACAGATGTTGGCGGGGATGCGGAGAAAGGGGAACCCTCCTACACTGTTGGTGGGAATGCAAGCTGGTGCAGCCACTCTGGAAAACAGTATGGAGGTTCCTCAAAAAGTTGAAAATAGAGCTACCATATGATCCAGCAATTGCACTACTGGGTATTTACCCCAAAGATACAAAAGTAGGGACCCGAAAGGCTACGTGCACCCCGATGTTTATAGCAGCAATGTCCACAATAGCCAAACTGTGGAAAGAGCCAAGATGTCCATCAACAGATGAATGGATAAAGAAGATGTGGTATATATATACAATGGAATATTATGCAGCCATCAAAAGGAATGAGATCTTGCCATTTGCAACGACGTGGATGGAACTGGAGGGTATTATGCTGAGCGAAATAAGTCAAACAGAGAAAGACATGTATCATATGACCTCACTGATATGAGGAATTCTTAATCTCAGGAAACAAACTGAGGGTTGCTGGAGTGGGGGGTGGGGTGGGAGGGATGGGGTGACTGGGTGATGGACACTGGGGAGGGTATGTGTTCTGGTAAGCGCTGTGAATTGTGCAAGACTGTTGAATCTCAGATCTGTACCTCTGAAACAAATAATGCAATATATGTTAAGAAAGAAAAAAAGAAGAAGAAGAATGTAGCAAGAGGGGAAGAATGAAGGGGGGGAAATCGGAGGGGGAGAAGAACCATGAGAGACGATGGACTCTGAAAAACAAACTGAGGGTTCTAGAGGGGAGGGGGTTGGGAGGATGGGTTAGCCTGGTGATGGGTATTGAGGAGGGCACGTTCTGCATGGAGCACTGGGTGTTATGCACAAACAATGAATCATGGGACACTATATCTAAAACTAATGATGTAATGTATGGGGATTAACATAACAATAAAAAAATTAAAAAAAAAAATAAAGTTATAGAGACAACAAATAGATCAATTGAATAGGTATTGTAAACATATACTTCATATGCATATATATGTATATAGTAGGTGAGTGTGTTATAGAGAAAGCTATTGGGGGTGTAAGCAAACAAAACCAACACTTAGCATAACAGAAAGTTTAAGGATAATATATAAAGCTGATAAATCCAGAAATAGCTCCATGGCTTGTTATTGAGAATTTCAGAGGCAGCCACAGAAGAACTAGATCAGAAATTATTAAATGTGATGGCTTCTGGAGAGCAGGATGGAGGGTGGGGGGGCAGGCAGGGGATGATTGCTTTTCCTTATCAGTGTCTCTACACTATTTGATTTTTAGGAAACATGTATGTGTCATTCTGATGAAAAAGAAAAACAGCTCAGGGTAGAGCCTTACTCAGAGTCCAGACCCTGGGCTTTGTGTTTGTGACAGCATTTTTCAACCTTCCGCTTCATTTGACCTTTGCCTGGAATGGAATTAGTTCGTAATGCAGCCTTTTCATCTCAGGAGATTCATCAATATTCATAATGTTCTAGAATTCCAGCGCAGGTACTACTGAAAAGTTTGTGTTCACAGACGGTTGACTCACCCAAAGATCAGGATGCATACCTAGAAGGGTTTCCTTTGCAGAGATGACGCTTCCAAACTCTCCTTGACACTGATATGAGACCGGGCATTCCTAATGTATTTGCTAAACCAGATGAAACAGGGCCTGTCTTCACGGAGTCGAAGTTGTGAAGGAGGCATGGCAGATACGCATAAAGAGGAAAGCTTTTGGTTAATGCGCTTTGTTCTTCTTCATCTTTCTGTTTATTGTCCTTCACTATTTACTCTTCGTTGACATCCGAACAGGGACAAGCATAAAGAGGTAATGACAAAATCGGAAAGGGAAAGTAGCATCTCCTGGCACTTACTAGCGCGAGGTCCTGTCCTGGGCTCTTCACATACACGGTTTCAGGAGACATCCCCTCCGACCTGTGAGGCATGGACTGGTGCTCCTCACTTAGCGTGGAAGGGAGTCTCGGCCCCTGTTGGTATGATCTTTCCCCTCACACCTAAGAGCCCACACAGTACCGAGGAAAGCTTGCGTTTGCAACAGCTCCTGGGACGAGCCCTGGCACGGGGCGCGCTGCCTGCAGAGCTGACTGGCACTGGGCCGGTTCAGTGCTTGGTGCCAGGGCGCATGATGGGCTAAGGCTTGAGGTGGAAAACCCTCAGCTTTCCTGGGAGCAGAAGCAGAGGAAACAACCCCGTATGTCTCTGGATCCGGCAACGTTCAGCGGAGGCGTTGTCTTCTCCGTGTGCTCAAGGGCAGGTCACAGGAAGATGAGCGGGGAGCACAGCGGGGGTGCCGTTCTTCAGAAGGAGACCTGGCTGTTGTCATATCAGCCACTGGGGGAGGCGCGGGTCTGGACTGACGCTCGCGCAGTCGGCAACCTTCTCACCCGCGATTCGGTCACGTGCAGCAGGGGCATCAGCGGCCAAAGTAACTGACCTGCTGTCACAAGGCCACCGTGCGGTTGAGTCAGGATTCCAGCCCAGATGCATCCACAGCCATGTGCTTCTTCTTCTATCACCAGTCAAGGTTTTTTTTTTTTTTAAAGGAAAGAAAGGCCGAAAAGAGGGGTGGAAGGACGGAGGCTTGTGCACGCGTGGCAGCCAGAATGAAGATTCAAATCCGGGAGTCCGGCTGGGGGCGAAAACCCGCAAGTTCCATCCCGCCTCTTAGCGCAAACGGGTTTCTTCACTCCCGGACACGGGGGCACGGCGGCAAAGCAGCTGGGCGGGGGTCCCCGTGGCCCGGCGTCCGTCTGCAGGTCTCGGCCTAGCGGCTGGAGGCACCGCAGGGACCGCGTGGGCTGCGGTCCAGTGAGACGGAGGCGCGGCGGCCGGCCCTTCCCAGCTCCCCTCCTCTCCGCGGGACAGAGCCACCTGGCTCTCCTGTCACCTCGTCGAGACACTCCTGCCTTCAGAAAAATCAGCCAGTGAAACTCAGCCCTGTTCCAGAATCCCTGCTGGAACGGCGGGATTTGGGTCTAGCACCACCCTGGAAGCCAGCGGCTTAGTGCTGCCCTGCGGAGACATCTGGCCCAAGGCCGCCTCTGTGTCGGCCTCTTCCGCCCTGATCGGCTCCTGTTTATTTTTTATGGGCCAGACGGTGGGGGGGGGGGGGGGGGGAGAGGAAGGGCAAGCGGTGGAGGCAGCTACTGCATTTTATTTTATTTTTCTCAGTTCTGGCTTTGTCACAACCTGGGGATCACTTTTGACCAGACGTGGAGGTGTCCTGTAAGACTGATACGTTTGCTTCCCCAACTTCAAATTCACTTTCCACTTGTACTTCCGGGTGTTCTATGTGTTCTTTCCACTTGTACTTCTTCCCCATTTATAGGAAGAGAATCTCATTTTATATTATCTTGTGCCTAACTTTGGGGTCCCCTTATGGCTTATGGCTTCCCAACATTTGGGAACAAGACCATGTAGGCATCCTATAAAATATTTGCTTAGAATCGGTGAGAAAATACTTGTGCTACTATATGAAAAGGTCCAGTTTTCCTCAAGATGAGTCTCTTAAAAATGATAAAGCATATTGCCATAGCATCATCGCCCATTTTTAGAACTGCCTGGCGTTTAGTTCATATAAACGTGTAAACATCACACCAATGTCTAATTTGAAACTCTTGCTGCCAAGGAAGTGTTTGCTCAGGTGTAATTCAAGTTGGTTTCCTTCTTGTTTCGGAGAACATAAAGCAAAGTGAACAGAACAGCATTTTCCCGCCCTCTGTGTGCCACTCGATCGTTAACAGACATGCCGCACGTAACTGAGACACTCCTCAATCTCCTTTCTCCCCAGTTACGTTTTTAAAGCAGGGACAGTGGGAGACAAGCTGACACGCTGGGAAGTGCACACATCCAATGGGGACACCGTGTGTAGACATTTTAGCAGCATGCCACTCTGAAAACCATATACAGTTTCTGTACTGTTTCCTACTAGGCAACGACCTCCAGGATCTGTTGCTTAAAGAGCCTGGACTTCGGAGCAGGCCTCAGTTCAAATCCTAGGGCTGACATGCAGTATCTGTGGGACTAATAAGTGTATTATTAAGAAAGTTACCAGGACGCCTGGGTGGCTCAGTCGTTAAGCGTCTGCCTTCGGCTCAGGTCATGATCCCAGGGTCCTGGGATCGAGTCCCGCATCGGGCTCCCTGCTCAGTGGAAAGCCTGCTTCTCCCTCTCCCTCTACCGCTCCCCCTGCTTGTGCTCTCGCTCTCTGACAAATAAAAATACATAAAATCTTAAAAAAAAAAGTAATTCTAAAAAAAAAAGAAAGTTACCTACTGTCTTTGAGATGCAATTTCTTCATCTGTTAAATAGGAACAATATTACTGACAGACATCCTAACCTTGGCAGGGTGTATAAAGACAAAATGCCTGTGTCCAGCACAGAATAGATGCTCGGTGAATACCCAAGACATGGAGGAAGGTAACGTCTGGATCCACACTGGTTTTTCTGTATGTTGAACTCTCCTCAAATAGGTATGTGCATGTGTTTCTTTCATTATAGACAGACTGCCTGAACTTGGGGCTTCAGAGGTGGTAGACCTCAGGTCCAACCTCTTCGCTTTGAGGGCAGATGTAGGATTTACCTAAGGTCACAATCAGCAGTGAGGGACAGAGCCCAGATGAGCTCCTTGGATGAGTAAGGGAAGGTATGTTCCTTGTGCATTTATGAGATAAAACCACATTGACTTATGGGATAAGTGCAGATATTTCTTCTACCTCCTAATTTTGGAATCTGTAGAGTCAGCCTAAGCTCATGGTTTTTGAAGCTAACTCAAAGTGCCTTTGTTACTGGAAAATCCATATGGATAGGCAGAACCCAGACGGTGGATTTTATTGTTTTGTTGGGACGAAAGGAAAACTGAAGCCTCCGTCACCTGCCAGTTAGCCTTGGTCTATCTCCAAACCCAAGTTGCACTCGGTGAAGCAGATTAATGAAACAATGGGGCATCTCTGGCTGCTGAGGAACTTCGATGAATACGCATGCAGAACAGACAGTGCAGCTTAAGCCCTATTCTCACCTTGGAGTTGGGCAGCAAGGCTTCTACTTTCTTAGTTTTTTTTCTGAGATAAAGTATGCTAGAATTGTGGGGCCAGAAGGGACCTTAGTGAAGCCCATTTGGCCCAGTCCTCTCATTTCAGAGATGAACAGACTGAGGTCAGGAAGGAAAGCCCACTCCAGGGTGTGCAGTGAATGGTTAGCAGACTCAGGACAGGAGCAGGTCTTGTAGCTCCTGTTCCAGATGAAGCTTTGGGCCCATGGTGCCCATCATGTTGCCCTCATGGTTTCTTGTGGAAGTTTCTTGATTAAGACCATATGGAGAGCAATTTAAGGCTCAAGTTACATGCATTCAAGACCAAGAGAAATGTGACTCTCATGAGATCTGTCTGTGTTGGGGGCACTGAGCAAATCATGGGGTCACCTCCACTCTTAACAGTATAGGTTGTGATAGTGTCATCTTAGAACCCACTAAATGCATTCTTGAGAAATAACATGACAATTTCTGTTCTCTGAAGAACGATTCTAAACCAGAGAAGCAATAACATCATCTATGAACTATGAAAGTTGTTCTGTCTCACTTAGCAATCCTCACACATGTGGCGGCCCTCACTTACCTGGCAGGCCAGATACCCCAACATTGCATCATGAAGAGGTGAGCCATCCCCAGATTCACTGTGGAGGACAGAATGTCACCCAGGCTAAAAGTAGGAGGAACAGGGCCTGCAATTCTCCTCATCTCTTGCTGAATAAGAAAGAAAGCACAGCACTGAAGATGAATTCACTCCAGCTTGACAAAACATGAGGAATCTCACCAACATAATGCACCCTGGAAAAAGCAACCCCAGGAGACCACCTAAACTGGGGATTCATTTTTAGAGCGATAGAAATCAAGCAAGATGAAATGATATATTGTCTAGAAATGCATTCATTTGGGATAAAACTATTTTTTTTTAAAAGCAGGAGAATGATTTAACACACAGTTCAGGACGGTGGTTATATCTGAGAAGGCCACAGGGCCAATATGTTAGGAGAGAGGCAAGAATTGGTGATGTTCTTATTTATAAATTGGGTGGTGAGTCAAAAAAGCAGGGGAGGGATAAGATATTAAGCCAACTTCTGGATGGAACTTCTGAGTTCATAACGGTCTTGTAGTCTTTATTAAGCAAGACGCCTTATTCCAATAATTAGATAATTTACTAGCAAGAAGATACTCTATATTTTATATTGTTTGGGAATAAGAACCCCCAAATAAATCAAGCCATGTGCCACAGAGCTGCACTGGTTCTTGCTCTGTAGTAAATGATCATCAAATCTATTCCTGTTATGTTCCATTAGATGGAGAAAGCTGGGAGACCAGGAGTAGAGAGTAAAAACTGAGCTGCGGTATACAAGAGATGACAGAGTCCTAAAAAGAAAGTCTTTAGGTAACAAAATAAATGCACTAAGATGCTTGACATCCCTCCTGGTTGCAGAATGGTTGCTGTGTTTCCAGGCAATAAGTTACAATTCTAGGTGGGAAAAGGGGTGGGAGAAAAAAGGTAAAGGGGTTCCAGATCCTGGTTGTGTGGGGCCTGAAGCATAAACAATGTGCAAGGCTCTCACGTCTGTCTATGCTCTAGGTTACCTCAGTGGATGGAGTGCTTCTATATGAAATGGAGAACAATGATGCAAAAATAAACCAGAGGGTACCCAAGTCTGGTACAACTGACAAGAATCAAAACCCAAGTCAAGAGAATGGGAAGGGAGTCATGGGGAAAAAAAGGGAGGGAGGCTTGTTTTTTCCATCTTTCCTCTAGACCCATAAACATGAATGATAGCACCTGGGGCAGAGAGATGGAAGGAGTGGGGGTGTCTGCTTCATTATAGGGATGGATACAGAGAGTCTGATGAATAAGGAAGAGTTGAATAGAATGTATTAGTTCCTGTTACCTTGGGCTTTCCCCTTCCAGCCATTGTTGCCTCAATTAGGGTCAGCTTTAACAGACCTGGGCATTTCCGTCAAGGGCAGGGGCATGTAGACTATGGGAGCCTCACCCTAGCCAGTGGCTGGAGGCTAGACTCAGTCTTCTGGCTTAGACATTGTTCCTGGAGTTCCGGCAGTATGCCTGGAGGCAATTCTGTGTCATTGTATGTCTTCCAAGTCCAAGCTTTCCTTTTTAATGCTAGCTACGTCCACCTGGGCCATACAATCATCTGTGCGTTGATTTCTCAGGTGCTTTCTAGATTCCTCCTGAAACTACCGTTGAGCCCTGCTCTTCGAACCACTTAGCTGAGCCCAGACACCCTGTTCCAGTTTTTCTAATCCCTCCTCCATGGGTTGGATTCTGCTCTTCTTATCCCCATTAGCTTGCCAGGGTTCTGCTTCACACTGGGTAGAACATGCATTATAACTGTAGGATTCCAAGAGTCCTGGCATCCTCAACATTCTAGAAACACATCCCAGCCCACCCTGGGCACTCCCCACACCAAGCCTGAGTTTGCCGATCTATCTGATAGAAATTGTGATAGGACCACTGATTACCACCCTGGAGAATTTATATCCTTTACCTTAGTCCTGTTTTCCCACAGATTTCTCTTTGCTGTGTGCACTGGCTAGTGCTTACCCAACAGCATTTCCTCCCTCTCACTGTCTGCTATAGAAGCCCCAATTGTTTAGGTACTTGGCAGAAATTCCTCGATCCTGGGAGGGCAAGCGACTGCGGTAGCCCAAGTGAATGAAGCATGGCCGCCCCGCAAGGGTTATGGTGCTCTTGTAGCCCTTGGCCAGGGTTCTGGCAGATGATATACCACCGGTCTTCTAAATTTCCTGATCAAAAGGCGTTTGGAATTCCTCTCCCCCAATCTTCTTGCCTGGAATTTTATATTTTCAGGAGGACTAGCAGCCATCCTGCAAACTCGTGTGATGATGAAAGCCAATGCAGTAAGAACATCTGGATAGGAAGAAGGCGTCTGGTGCCTGAAGCCATCGCTGAGCAGCTGTGTCAGCCCTGGGTTGCCACCTCCAGGCTTACCTAAGTAAGGAAATTAAATTCTTCTTTGTTTAGGCTTGGAAGTCTTGGAATTTAGGTTGTTTTCTGAAAAAAGGGAAGGTTTTTGACAGAGAGGAAGTTCTCTCCTGCTGAAAAAGTGCAGTAGTCTGAAGCCTGTTGGCTCCCGAGAAGTGGGGGCTCCTAACGGAATTCACAGGCACTTGGGGGTGTGAGGGGTTTTTTTTCTGGCCCTACGAGGAAGACGGGCATGGCCATGTGGGTTGATTCTTTAGTATGGAGGCAGCTGAGCGCCACTCTGGTGGCCAACAGCGTCTGAGAGTTCTTCTTGGGAAAATTGTCCACGCTGTGACAGAACCTGCCAAGATTTTTCAGATCCCCTCACTACTACCCCTCCTGCTACTCGATGTGGGTACATATTCCTTTGCCAGGAAACACCAGACAAGCCTTTTTAAGGGTGGCCCAGGAATCACATGAACCTCCTATCAGTTAAGTCCCAGGGTTGCTCCTCGGTTTCGAAGCTCGGTGGGTGGCACGGGAGGTGCTCCTTCACTGAAGGAGGTATGAAGTCAGGACTGGGAACTGAGAGCAGCGGTGTCATGAGACTGTTTCCCTCACCTTCTCTCACCAAGAGCTGGGACTGTGGGAGCACCAAGAGGTGGTGAGGGCGGATGTGAGCAGCACGCAAGGACAGCTGGTGGGATGGGGACCGAGGCCCGGAAGTGTTAACTGCAAAGTGCACAGGATAAAAGAAACAGCCCCGTCAGCAGGATGTGTGGTCTAGCACCAGAAGTGGTAGCTATTCCATTGAAACTCTTCAAGCTGAAAGTAAAAATACCCTGGAGACGGACAGAAATACGGGAAAACGTTTTTAGGTCCTTGAGGAAAAGGAAGGCTTTCTAAAACAAGATGCACAAAGCAAATACCACAGAGAATAAAATAAATTTGATGTAAAAAATGTTAAAATGATGTTTCACCAATGATAGTATTTATAGTATTATTAATTATTAATGTTATTATATTATTAATATAATGTATGTGATTAGAAAATTAAACATGAGCACACAGGATACATAACATACTCCTATAAGTCAATAAAAAGGAGACAGACATACCAAGAGAAAAAGGTCACAAATGAAATTTGAATGTGTATAAAGTAAGAAAAGTAAATATATTGTGTGTATTTGTCTTTTTATATTTATTTATATTGCATGTTTTATTTAAAAGAAGCATATTTTATATGCAAATATAAAAATTAAAAAGATGCTGGTCTTCACTAGGAAAATGCAAAAAACGAAAACAAAGAAAGCAAAAACTAAAGCAAACCAGCTATTTAACCTCCATTGATTTGACACAAATTATAAAATTTGATGATATTAAGAATTGGCAAGGATGTGAAGAAATGGGTCCCTCATAGTGTCTATTTAAAATATCCCACCATTTGACAAAGCAATTCCCTATTGCAGTAACCCTGAGAGAGCCTTACAGAGGTACGCAGGAGGGGATATAAAATAATGTTCACCACAAAATTGTTTATGATAGTAAAGGACTGGAAACAAACTACCAAAGTTCTATCAACAGGGAGATAGCTGCTTTTAAAAAAAGCTGTGTGGCGCCTGGGTGGCTCAGTCGGTTAAGTGGCCAATCTCAGGGTCCTGGGATCAAGCCCCACGTTGGGCTCCCTGCTCAGTGGGGAGTCTTCTTGTCCCTCTGCACCTCCCCCCCCCCGCTCATGCTCACTGGCCCACTCTCTCTCTCTCAAATAAATAAAATCTTAAAAAAATAAACGCTATGGTCACACTGTTGAAATACTTAGGTAGAATAAGCTGAATTTCTATGTCATTATAGAGAGAGGTTTCCAAAACATATTGCTGAGGGAAAAGAGCAAGCTACAGAATTATAAAAATAAAAAGAGTAACTAACCCTCCCCATCAAAAAACCCAAATCCTTCACCATCCGCAATATTTCAGTTTTTAAAAAGAAGGATGAATTCATATTACATAAACACATATTACATGGATATAAACTGTAAGGGCTATATGCAAGGATCGCAACATTTATTAAAGGACAGAAGTGGAGCGAAAGAGGAGGCTTATGTGGAACGGGATGGAAGAAAGGAAGGAACTGATGTGTTCCTAATACAGGCCATGAAAGAGAGATGTGACACGGAACATCTCATGATGAGAGATTTCAACTAGAATCTCGTTGGTCATTTCATTCTGCAAATTATCCCTTCGATTACTGAGAAAATCTTACGGAGCAAGTAGAAAGTCACTATGGGTGCCTGCCCATTCTGGATCTAAGTGCAAGATTGCTTATAAAGTGAAGAGGAAGGGCATCATGAAGGCAGGGCCTGTGTTCGTTCAGTTCACCAAAGCTCTACTGAGCACTTTTTAAGTACCAGTTACTGCCTCAGGCAGCAGAGAATAAGGATTGATATAGAACAATCCTTAATTCCAAGGTGCCTTTTCTAGTAGAGGAAGTATTCCAAACAACAGAATTTTCAGTATGAATGTGATATGTAAGGATAGAGGTGCAGTGTGCTATGAAAGCCCTGAAAAGGAGCACCACCCCCACCTGGGGTTCAGAAGAGGCTTCCTGGAGGAGAAGTGTGGGGGGTCTTGTTGGATGAGTCGCAGTTGGATTTGGTAAGGAAGATGGGAAGAGCCTTACATTCAGAGGAAAAGATGCCATGATGCCATATGGAGTGAGGGGCCCCCAAAGCCACTCAGCAGTGTTTGAACAGAGCAATGAGGGGGACTGATGAGCTGAGGGTGGAGAGACAGAGATGGTCATGAGGGCTTTGGATGTCATGCTGAGGAGCTTAGACTTCATTCTCACGGGCAGTGAAGAGAGTTAAGAAGGTGAGCACCCTGGTCAGATCTGGGTTTCAGACAAATCACCCTGGCATGGTGGTGTAGCAAGGTATTTGAAAAACTCATCTTTGGAGTTAGGAAGGCAAGTTGGGAGCTCATCAGGGGGTCTACGTGATAGATGACATAAAGTCTGAATTTCTTTAGTCTGAATAGGGTTTGCAATAAAGAGGTAAAGGATGTCTGGGCTTAGATAATATTAAATAATACTAGATCTGGTACGGTAGATTTTTTTCAAGTCATTAGCTGCTGCTTCTTTTTTTTTAGATTTTATTTATAATTTGAGAGAGAGAGAGTGTGTGCATGAGCAGGGGGAGGGGCAGAGGGGCAGAGGGAAAAGCAGACTCCCTGCTGAGCATGGAGCCCAGTGTGGGGCTCAATCCCAGGACCCTGGGATCATGACCTGAGCCGAAGGCAGATGCTTAACCGACTGAGCCACCCAGGCGCCCCAGGTCACGAGCTTCTTAAAGGAAAGCTCCCTGAGGAGGCTTCGGAAGTCCTTGAAATGAGAGAAAAAGGAACCACCTAAAGAGTCCAATATGGCTCTTCTGGGAACTCCTTGGTACCTTCAGATCCAGACATTTAAAATCATCTGTGTCATTACAGGCAAAGGGGAGCACACACGCAAAAATGAGCTGTACATTCTCGGAGGAGAGCATGGCCTTGTTAACTTTGTTCCCTTCAAATTCCCAGTGTCGGGCAGTTCCTGGCACATGGTAGGTGCTCAAAAATACCTATTGAGAGGGCGCCTGGGTGGCTCAGTCGTTAAGCGTCTGCCTTCGGCTCAGGTCATGATCCCAGGGTCCTGGGATCGAGTCCCACATCGGGCTCCCTGCTCAGTGGGGAGTCTGCTTCTCCCTCTCCCACTCCCCCTGCTTGTGTTCCTGCTCTCGCTATCTCTCTCTCTGTCAAATAAATAAATAAAATCTTAAAAAAAAAAAAAATACCTATTGAGAAAATGAATGAATGAATGAATGAATGAGTGAATGGAAATTTCCTCGTGGTAAGATCTAAACAAATAGTTTCAGCCTGGGTAATATCCTACGTGAGTATTGTAGAAAATGTGAAAAAAGAACAAAATGGACAATTAGGACTATTTTTGGAAAACAAGAATTGTCATTTGTGGACGGGTGCCGGCAGATAACCCTTCAACTCAACAACCTCTGGTTTTGGACTGAAAATAAGAGCCTGTGCAGAAGTAGGATGGCACTGAGGTGGGCAGAGTGATGGGATTGGAAGCTGCCAGGTAACGGGTCTAGAGGACCACACAGCCTACAAAGCATAGGTACTCTGGGTAATGACAGAACCTTAACTGAGCTCCCTGCGCCCATCTCCTCACGGGCTTCCTCTCGCACTGGGATCTGGGTAGATGGTGCTGGGGATTCCACACTGCAATGTGATGCTTTGTCCTAGAAGTCTCAGGAGTCACTTCCTTCATAGCCTGATGGTCAGAAATGTCATATGGCCCCTTCCCCTCACAGGAAAGTGCAGTCTCCCACTTACCAAGAAGAGGAGGTCTGCTGGGCAAGGCTGTCTCTCAACGTCTTTTTTTTTTTTAAGATTTTATTTATTTATTTGACAGAGAGAGACAGGAGAGAGGGAACACAAGCAGGGGGAGTGGGAGAGGGAGAAGCAGGCTTCCCGCTGAGCAGGGAGCCCGATGCGGGGCTGGATCCCAGGACTCTGGGATCATGACCTGAGCCGAAGGCAGACGCTTAACGACTGAGCCACCCAGGCGCCCCTCTCGAAGTCTTTACCAGAAGTACAAGCAAGAATTTATTGAAAACACACTTCTCTTTCCTTTTATCAAAGGTTACTCTGCCTCTGTATCTCTCATGTTATGATCTGTACTTTTTATGCTAGAGAGTATTATCTTAGCTACTGTGTTGATTTTTTTTTTTTTTTTTTTTTGCTTGCCCTTTATCAGGTTGTATGATTTCAACTTGGCTGTAACCATTTCTGCTTGTCTGAACCCCTCTGGCCGCTGAGGAGGAGAGGGGTCACACACAGGCTCCTAGCCAATTCTCTAATGCGTGTGCATGTGTGTGTGTGTGCACGCAGGCAGCTTTAGTTGGTTTGGAACACTCATCTGGGTATTTTCATAGAATTCAACACCGTCCTGGCACAGTTTAGTGTTTGCTGAGTGGGCTGAGATTCTTCACTGCACGTGGGTTTAACACGTCGTGTCTGTGCACTCTCAGGGGGACTGGAACCAATCCTACACCAGACGTGACTGGTTTTACTTTGTGTTTGGAGCCCAGGAAGTGGGGTAGCTGACTCCTAGGAAACACCCCAGCTGGAGGCTCGGGTCCTGAGCGAGGCTGACATGGTTTTTCCTATGTCCATAATAGTAGTAGAATGTTGCATTTTAAGTGTTTTTTCATCTGTAAAATAAGAAAATCCGGTCATATAAGTGTAGATGTGCACTAAGCACAGTGTCTCATATATATATATATATATATATCTCATATCGTATTATATATATTATGTATATTATTATATATATTATGTATATTATATATACTATCAATTATTATTGTTTCTTTAATGAATTCTTTCATTGTTCCAAGGACTAATTGGCACTTTACTGATTTATTAAGTATATTCCTTTGGTTAATATAATGGGTGAACTCTGGAATCATCCGTTATTCTTGGATGCCAGCAGGCTTTTTCCAACTAGGGTATCCAGAGAGAATTAAGCCTTATCAAAAATAATTTAAGTGACTATTGTCTCGATTCTCCCAAGGACGGTGCATAACTAGCACATTCTAGAAAGAAAGGGGAGAAGTTATTAATTACATAGTGGATTCCGGCAACCTCAGGGCTAAATTTTCTTGGGGACTAGGGTTGACCCTGGCTTCAGGGTGTGCTGCTTACAGTGAATATATTAAAGGAAAGCCTTCCTAACCCCCTCCTACTCCAACTCACTTTTTATTTTATTTTTTTAAAGGATTTTATTTATTTGAGAGAGAAAGAGGGAGAGCACAGAGGAGAGTGAGAGGGAGAAGCAGACTCCCCCCCTGAGCAGAGGGCCTGACTCGGGGCTCGATCCCAGGACCCTGAGATTGTGACCTGAGCCGAAGGCAGACGCTTAACCAACTGAGCCCCCCAGGCACCCCCCAACTCACTTTTAAAACACCATCCAAATCTTTCTGTGGCTGATGCCTCTAGCCAATAAACTTAAAAGATATTGTTTTATTTCTTAAGCTCTAAAAGTGTTATGTATTGGAACTTTGAACATTCAGCCCCAAATGGCCAACACGTGGATACTTGAATCATTTAAAGAAACAAGATCCAAACAAATTCCAGGTTATATTTGGATCTCACTTGAACTGTAGAAGACGTGTACTCTCATTGAAGTCCTCTACCCTTCCCTAATCTCTTGCTCCTGAAATAAAGACTTTCTGTTATAGACTGTTTGCGTTGCCCCCCACCCCCCGCCCAAATTCATTTGTTGAATTTACCCCCAAGGTGATGGTGTTTGGAGATGGCTTTCAGGAGGTGGAGTTAGGTGAGATCGTGAGGGCGGGGCCCTCAGGATGGGATTAGTGTCCATTTCAGAAGAGACAACAGAGACTCACTTTCTCTGCCATGCGAGGACACAGCAAGAAGGTGGCTCTCTGCAAGTTAGGAAGAGGACTCTCACCAGGACCAAATCAGCCAGCACCTTGATCTTGGATTTCTCAGGCCCTAGAACCGTGAGAAATAAATGTCTGCTGTGTAAGCCACTCGGTCTGCGGTATTTTTTTATGGCAGCCCGAGCTGAGAAAGACACAGTCACACTAAAGGGGTTCTGTCATCCTACGCTATGCATCCATCCTTGGTCAGCGCAAGAACCCATGCATTCAGCCCCAAATGCTCTCTGCCCACCACATCCTCCCTGCCACCCACAGTTGCCTGAGGACTATGCTGTCCTCCCACTGATGGTTTTCCCAGGACATGCTGCTGCAAGGATTTTGTTGGGGAGAGAGATCAGGAAGAAGAGCATGTTAAACTAGAAATTGCTAAATAGGGGCAACCTGGGTGGCTCAGTCAGTTAAGCATCTGCCTTCTGCTCAGGTCATGATCCCGAGGTCCTGGGATTGAGCCCCGCATCGGGCTCTCCCTCTCCCTCTGCCACTCCCCCTGCTTGTGCTCTCCTGCTCTCTCTCTCTCTCTCTGTCAAATAAATACATAAAATCTTAAAAAAAAAAAAAAAAGAAACGGCTAAATGTCTCCTTATGAGTGGAGGGAAGGGAAAGACAATGTAATGACATACATTAAATTTTGTCCCAACATGATTGCCAAAGTAATATATATTCATTATAAAAATCCAAACAACATAGAAGTATAGAACATAAAAAGTAAAATTCCCTCCTTGCCACTTTATTATTTACATTTTGCTCCCTACTCACCACAGGTCTCCACCATAATGGGGTGACAGTAGTATTTCCAGAGGGCTTCCAGATTGTATATATATGTGCGTGCACATGCGCACTCACGCGGTAGGTATATACACAAATGTAAGCTTTTTAAAAAACCAGAAATATTATTCAGCATCTTGCTTTATTTCATTTAAAACCATATCATGGGAATATACCTCCATGCTACAGTATATAGATTTATCCTGTTCTTTCTAACAACTGCACAGCATTCTGCACTATCACGCTCCGAGATTTATTTCATCATTTCCTTTTTGATGGACCTTAAAAAACTTTGTTTTTCCCCTATTACAAATAATGTCTTAGTGAACGTTCTCATTCATATATCTTTGCCTAGTTGTTTGAATATTTGTCTTAGCTCAGGCTGCCAAAACAAAATACTACAGACTGGGTGGCTTAAACAACACACATTTATCTCTCACAATAGTGGAAGCAGGGAGTCTGGATCAGGAGGTCAGCATGGTTGGGTTCTGGTGCAAGTTCTCTTCCTGGCTTGTGGGTGGCTGCTTTCGGTTTGTGTCCTCACCTGGCAGAGAGTGAGGGAGCTCTGGTCTCTCTCTCTTTTTTTTTTTTAAAGACTCTATTTATTTATTTGACAGAGAGAGAGAGAGAGACAGCAAGAGAGGGAACACAAGCAGGGGGAGTGGGAGAGGGAGAAGCAGGCTTCCCGCTGAGCAGGGAGCCCGATGTGGGGCTCGATCCCAGGACACTGGGATCATGACCTGAGCTGAAGGCAGACGCTTAACGACTGAGCCACCCAGGCGCCCCAGGTCTTTCTATTTTCTCAGAAGGACGCTGATCCCACGTCGGGTTCTACCCAGCTTCACGACCTCATAGAACCCTAATCACCTCTCAAAGACCCTACTCCTTGGGGGTTAGGGCTTCAATATATGAATTTTAGGGGAGCCACATTCAGTCAATAACAATATTTTAGTGGACTTAATTTCTACAAGTGAAATTGCCATATCAAAGGAGACACACATTTAATATTTTGATTGTCCTCCAAAAAGATTGTGACACTTCATATTCCCAGCAAAATGTGTCATGAGAAGAGATTATCATTTCATTTTAACTGGCATTTTCTTGAGTGTTAGTGGGGTAGAACGTATAAGTGTTTTAGTCATTTGCAGTTTTTCCATGAATTTTTCATTTATGCTCTGTCAGAGTTTTAGTGGGATTAATCCTTGCTCTATCTGAAAGTTTGTTTTTTTTTCCCTCATATGAATTTTGGCTTTTTTTTTTTTTTTTTTTATGTTTATAAATTTTTTTTTCTTTTAAAACTAAAAAAAAAAAAGAAGAAGAAGATAAGATATTTAGGTGGCCATATTGTTAATCTTTTTCTTTATAGCTTTGGAGTTTTGTTGTTAGGCTTTAGCATAAGATTCAAAAATACTCACGTACATTTTGCCTAATATTTTGTTTTGGTTTTTATGCTTAGATCTTTAGTCCATCTGCGATTTGTTTAAAGTGTGAAATAGAGCTCTAATTAATTTTCAAATGCATAGGAGTTTTCTCTAAAACCATTGACTGGAGAGCCTTCCGTTCCTCCACTCTCTGGAAATGTTATCATTGTCCTCTGCTGCATTTCCACGCACAACACGTGTCTATTTCCAAACTTCTGAAGTATTTCCATTAATTAGTTTCTGTGACAACATTGGTGTTATGCAGTTTTAATTATTATAGTTTTACATAGTGTATTTTTATATCATTGATATCAAATGAAAACTCAATTGTTCTTCACATGTTCTTTGCTATCGCTGTGCATTCTCTTTTCTAGATTTCAAGTTCGAATGCTTCTACTTCCCGAAATAATGATTGGAATTTTCATTTGAATTGCACTGAATTTATATAATAACTAGAGAGAACCGGTATGTTTACAAGGTTAAGTCCTCATATCCACAAATGTAATATATCTTTTAAGTGTTCTTTTATGCCTTAGCAAAATTTTATGGTTTTTGTTTTCATACTGTTCTTGCACATTTAAGTTTATACCAACTCGTAGTTGTAGTTGCTAATTTTAAATGAGATTCTTTTCCATTACATTGTTCAATTAATGATTCGTGGTAAGTAGAAAAGCTATTGATTACATTGACACATGGCCACCCTACTGAGTTTTCTTATTTGTTTTAATAATTTATTCTAGCCAGTTGTTTCGGGGTCCGAGAACTTCTGTAAAGGGCCAGATGGGAAATAGTTTGGGCTTCGCAGGTCACTGGATCCCTGTTGGAACTACTCAACTCTGCTGGTGTAGTGGGTAAGGACTCAAAGACAGTATGTAAAGGAATGGGTGCAACTGTGTTCCAATAAAACTTTATTTACAAAAACAGGCTGCTCGGTTGGATTTAACCCTTGGCAATGGGACAAGTCTTGCTGACTGTATTCTAAAGGTGCAAATATATCATATGTAAGTAAATGTGTTTTTCCAAAACAGTGAACTTCGAGAGAGCGTTCAATAATAGAAGTGATAATAGTCACTCTTCTCTTGTCCTTATTTAAAGTATTGGCATTTCAGCATTAAATTCGAGGTTTCTTATTAAATTTTTGATAGGTATTTTTACCCAGTTAAAGGTGTTGCTATCTATTCTTAGGTTACTAAGAGATTTTACCGGCAGTATGATTGAATTTTATCAAGTGCCTTGTGAGCATCTCTTAATATTAACATTTTCCCTACTATGTTTTTCATGCGTATAACAAAGTATCTTACATTGAATTGTCTTTGAATTCCTGGAAACAAATGATTCCATATATACCATTTAGGATTTCTACATCTATATTCATCATGAATGAAGACATAATTTTGTTTTTGTAGTATTTCTTTGATTTTTATACTATTCTAACCTTGTAGAGCGGATTGGGAAACTTCCCAACTTTTTCTATGTTCTGAAATACTTTAAGAGATGTAAAGCTTAATTATTCTTTGCAGGTTCCCCAGAACACCCTAAAACTCTTTGGATCTAGTGAAGTTTTTTAGTGATGGACCTTTGCCATTCCAAGTTATCTTATGTTATTGGACTGTATGAAAAACAGTGTTCCCCCCCAAATGCCTCTTTGTCCTTGACATTTAAAGGCTGTGTGCTGTATTGGGTCCATTTCATTTAGACTTGCCCTTGTGGAAATTGGTCAGCCAAGTGTAAAAGCAGAGGAAAAGTTGTCATAGGTTAAAATATCCTTGTTGGTTTATCTCCCCATTTCTGTTTGGGTTCAAGGAAATCTAAATTATGCAATAGAAAAAGATAAAAGAAGAGGGCTCTGGAGAAGTAGAAAAGGGGAAAGAAGCAAGCTGTTTAGAAATAAAAACAGTTGGTAAGGAGTGGCCCCCAAGTTCTCTCTGGAGTAGAAGGGAGGATGGCTATTCCTTCTCCAACCTTCACCTGCACCTAGATGGAGCATCACTGGACTTCTTAAGAAAAGAAGGGGTTATACAACTCAGAAAACTGAATTGGCCTTAAGGCTCCTGGAAACTTTGGGCCTCCCAGTTTCTATTAGGTTGTCAGGTCCCATTGGCTTGAGCAGTAGCACCTTTGGTCCCCAGCGTTGGGAACTGTGGGTTGTAGAGCTCCCCAGGCTCCCCAGTCTGTTCCCCTCCCCCCACCCAATCCATGGACTGTACCCTTTCCCAGGCAGGGAGCACCCACCTGGAGCCTGCCCTCCCCCTCCTGCACATGCTCAGGTACTGGGTTTCTAGGGACTTCTTGCCCAAGTGGCCCCGGAGCGGAGGCTTGTTCAGCATCTTCACCTGTGCCCACCTCCATGCCGAGGAGTGGCCCCAGGGTGGCCTACATGGTGCAGGATTGAGCCACGGGAGAGAACAGAGCGGTGGGCACTCCAGGTCCACCTGTATTCCTGCTCCAGACTACACATGTGACGATTTAGGATGAGGAATGCTCTTTGCTTGGATTTGCCTTCAAGAATGGGGTAAAGGATATATTTTTGTTTCGGGTAGACCCTAGAATCCAGTTTTTCTAGCTCAGTGTCCCGGGCAAGGAGAAAGGGACTCAAGGCAGAACCTGGAGTATAGATGTGGCTGTCCTCCTCATGATTTGGATCTCTCAGGGCTCTCAGCGGGACTGACGGGGAGCGGAAGGGGAGGCTCCTTCAAGGTACTCATTTAGACATTACAAATGTGTGCCCATAGGCTCTTTGCCATATTTTGTTTACAATTTTTGAAACTAGGGTGGAGATGAGATGCAATCCTAGGGCTTTTCTACTCAAGTTTTTAAATGTCCTCTCTGGATGTGGAGGAAAGACCTAAAGAGGGGCAAAGCCGAGAGAACTTGCCCAAGCCCCGAACAAAGGGAGAACCCAAAGAAAAAACAGGAAGAACAATTCTGTCCTCCTTTTCAGACCCTCCCGATCTTGGGAAAACTCTCCTCTCCCCAGGGAGTTATAATTACTTTCACAAGATTATTGGCCCAGAGCAAAATCTCTTCAGGCCAAAACTCCAACTGCCTTGAGCTTCAGCTGGAATTATGGGGAGCGGGATGGTGGGGGGTGGTGGAGACAGTGGTGCTAGTGAGTTTGCCCTGAGGTGAGGGTGCTCCTCTGGGATGGCCATGGCCTTCTGTTGGTGGGTGACGCTTTAGGCTCGAGGCAGCCTGTGCCCCATAATACTCTCCATGTCTGCCTCACTTGCTGCCGCTTGCCTTGCTCTATATGGGGAAAACCCCCTAATCAAAGGCTTTGAGCTCTAAGGGTCTTATTCCTTCCCAAGACACCTGACCGTGCCAGGGCGTGGAGGTTCAGGAGGCCAGGAAGCCAGGGAAGCCTGGGGGTCCAACAGGGGACACTGAGAAGTTCCTGATTGGCTTGTTCTTCAAGGACCTCGTTAGCCTGAAGTCCTGCTCTCAGTTCTCCCGTGTACCAGAAACAAGGTGGAGCATTGTGTGGTGACCAGCTGGTCCCGGGGAAAGCAGTGGCGGGGGGGGGGGGGGCGTTTTATTCTCTGGGGTCAGAGCACTGAAAATCAAAGAAACCTAAAGCCCTGTGGACTATTCCAGGCCAGGGGAGTGGACTCCAGGTGCAAGTTTCCCTCTCTAAAGCCAGCTTAAAACTTGCACGCCCACCTCTTCCTGCCCTGTGCATTCCCACCGCCCAGCTGCTCCGTTTCTGGTCCTTGGCTTCCAGAAGCTGACCTCTCCTCTTTGGTGGTGTCACCTGCTTCATCAGTAAGCTTGCTTTTGCTCAGTGGTTGAGATGGGTTTACATCCCCTGCCCGTGACTCTGGTTAGTACGGATAAGAAGACTGCTTATTCACTTATCTATTCCAGTGCTTCACCGGAGAGCCGGGTTTTTATAGAACGTTTACCTCAGCCTTCACAGAACAGTTTCCTTCGGTGCTGGTGGTTACTTCCCCGCCTCACACGAAGCCTCAGCTACTGGCATTCCCCCCGCACGACGGCCTCACCGAGTGGGCAGGTCCCCAGATTGTGAGCAGACTGTAAGCAGCAGGTGTGAACACGAGGCTGTGCTTCTGCATTCCTCGGGTCTCTAGCATTTGTGATTGAGCAGAATCTCAGCAAAACTGCTGTTTGCTTCGGCGCCTGCCGTAGAAACATCCTCCCTCTTGGCTCTGTGCTTCTCTCCACGAGGAAGGAAGCCAGGGGAGGAGAAGGCCTGGGAGCCGGCGTGCAGCGTCCGCAGACCCGGGTCCCAATGCCCGTGGCTGCAAAGCATGGCACCGAGGAGCGTCCCAGTCACACACAAGAAACCTCCAAACATTAAAAAGTTACCAGGCGGGTTGAATCTCAGATCTGTACCTCTGAAACAAATAATGCAATATATGTTAAGAAAGAAAAAAAGAAGAAGAAGAATGTAGCAGGAGGGGAAGAATGAAGGGGGGGAAATCGGAGGGGGAGAAGAACCATGAGAGACAATGGACTCTGAAAAACAAACTGAGGGTTCTAGAGGGGAGGGGGGTGGGAGGATGGGTTAGCCTGGTGATGGGTATTGAGGAGGGCACGTTCTGCATGGAGCACTGGGTGTTATGCACAAACAATGAATCATGGAACACTATATCTAAAACTAATGATGTAATGTATGGGGATTAACATAACAATAAAAAAAATTAAAAAAAAAAATCATTATGAAGTTCAAAAAAAAAAGTTACCAGGCGGGCGCCTGGGTGGCTCAGCCGGTTAAGCGTCTGCCTTCTCAGCTCAGGTCATGATCCCAGGGTCCCGGGATCGAGTCCCCACGTGGGGCTTCCTGCTCAGTGGGGAGCCTGCGTCTCCTTCTGCCCCTCCCCCCACCCATTCTCTCACTCTCTCGTTCCCTTTCAAACAAAAAATAAATAAAATCTTAAAAAAAAAAAAAGTTACCAGGCCACTTGGGTGTGGACACGATAGGGGGGGAGGCTGGAGGGGCGGGGGCAGGGAGGACATGGGAACTCTCTATACTTTCTGCTCCATTGTTCAGGTTTTGAAGTTAAAACTGCTCTAAAAATAAAGTTTATTAATCAATTTGAAAAAGTTATCAGGAAGAACATCTACAGTGGGTCAGATATGATTAATAACTACTGTCAACGCCACATTGATAACAAAGGATACAATATTATTATTTATAAGGTACTCATAAGTAAAGAGCAATGAATAATATACATCTAATTTGTTTATACTCAATATACAATCAACATGTTCTGATCAACAGTGTAAACCACAGAAAAGAGAATCTTGCTTTTCATTTGTACAAATATTGCTTTCATCACAGCAAAACTTGACAATGTTAAGACGTACCATATATGGAAGCTCTCAAGCTCTTGCTTGCTTGTTTCAAAAATGAAGTTATTGCTGTCTGTTGTTACCCAGTTTACGTGGGCACCTCTGATTATCAAGCATCAGATCTGTAGGATCTACTTCATTTCCAAGAGACAGCGTTACACGGTAGGACTATTTTGTGGCCAAATCAGGTCAAAAGGGTTGAAAAAATAATAATCCAATGCACCTAAAAATATATGTACTTATGCTTTTCCTTCCAGTTTTATCTGCTAGGTGAAAGGTGGGGTTTCGTGGTACTTCTGTGGGCAAATCGGACAGGACAGACCTGCGACCTCAGAGGACACACCGTGATTGTACGGTTAAACATGGAAGAGAAAACAGTACGAATCACTTAAGGTATTTTCCCAGATACAATTTATGAGAAAAAATAGAAAAGTGTTTCTTGAAGCAAGAATCCTTTTCCTGGACTCCTGTTTTTATAAAAGCTATCCAACTACCTACACAATCTTTTTAATGTCTCCCCTTTGGAGCGCCTCTGCCATGTCAGGGTTTTCTCCTGCCCTGGGAAAGAAAGGCCACCCGGGGACCAGGGGCAGGCCGCGAGAATGCTTGCCATCTTTATTTTACTACCGGTCCACCTTTGATAGAGGAAATGGAAAAAAGAATCTGTTCTGTATTGCTTTCCCTTTTCATCAGTTGGTTAGACCTTGCCCCCCACCCCGTGTAGTGCTTGGGCAGCCTATCAGGGACCCTCCATCCATGCAGATCTCCCCTCCCGGGAGCCAACCCCAAGATACCTGCACCAGCAGAATTTGCCTGCAGACCCAGGCCCCCTAGGCTGCCGGTTCTCAGCCGAGGCTGTACGTCAGAATGACCTTTAGGAGCTTTCAAAAGCACCAATGCCTGGATTTCAGCCGTGAAGATTTGTATTTGATTAGTCTGAGGTGCAGCGGGGCCTCACTGGTTTCAGAAGCTGCCCAGGGGATTTCACTGTGCAGTCAGGGCTGAGAACACCCTTTCTGGGACGGGTGGCTGGAAAGGGGGCCTTCATCAGTGTTCTGAGTTACCAAGTTGCCCAAACATGCCGACCATTATTAGGGTTCTGCAGGTGTTTGCTAGTCTATTGGTAAATGCATATCAACTGTAAATATAAAAATAAAATCGTTTGTATCAAAGTCAGATTCGTATGTATAAGCCAGCAAAGTGCTATATTATTGCCTTTTTTTTTTTTCTTACACTGACAGGCTCGTCTTGCAGCGGAGCGCAGCATGCATATGGATCTGTGTCAGCAGTAAGTCATTCTTTTCCTCCAACATTGCTGCAGAATGGACAGAACCTGCTTCAGGGCAAGACGGAGCCACATGCGCTTTTTACCTTTCCTCATTTTACAAATATAAAAAGTACTAGTCTCTTCTTTATTAGGACGATGACCTAGCTCAGCTCTGCAGTGAGGTTGTGCCTTTTTCTAAGACGCGGACTTCCCTTGCTTCGATTAAATCCCTTTAAGCAAAGATTTCAGTTTTGAATTTTGATTCTATTGGTCGTTCTAACCTTTAGTAGAAAAATGAGTTTTCCTAAAGACATACCTTACAAAGCTCAGTGCTACATGGGAGGATAATAGTCCCCCAAAAAGTTACAAAAATAGATTACCATTTAAAAATCCTATCTGAACGTGTCTTTCATAGCACAAAAATGTCTGCCCCTCATACGGCAGGTATGGTTGGGAAGGAAGGCATGGGTTTCTCTTCAGTAAGGTTTTGCAGCCCTAGGCAAGGAAATACAAACAGATCATTATGTTGTAATAAAAAGGTGCACTCATCAAAAGAAAGAAATACAAAGTAGACATTAAGGGCAATTTCACCAGCGGTCACTTCGAGCGAGCTCCGCATTCACTGCAGAAGAGACCAGTTTTTCTAACTTCTTAGAAAATGCAAACTGTTTCAAGGCCCTATCAAGGCTCAGGTTTGGGTATTTGCCACTTACAGGATAAGCTGCTGGCTTGAAATAGTCACTAGCAGCCAAGTCTCAGGAATATGAAGGACCGCACGTTGTTCTGTCCGCCGTCTCCTTCTGGAACCTTTACCTGACCCAGGCTTCTCTATTCTGCCCGGACTGGGGGGCATGCTACGGACACCTGCAGGTCACCTTAGAGACGAGGGTTTCAACTCCGCTTGCCCACTAGGATCACATGGGGATCCCCCGAGAGTCTGATTGTATCGGTCTGTGGGGACCCTGCCCCTTCTTTTTAACGTTGTCAGCCAGGATGAGAACTGCGAGTCACCATAACCCAACAGCCTCACCTCTGCTTACGTAACCCGAGGCCTGGTGAGTGCAACACGTGAGCAGGATGCCGTGAGCTGAGGGACAGGTCTCCCCCCACCAGCCCCCGCCCACCCCATTGGCCTTTCCTTCTCACCAGTGGTTCCCAAAACTTTGGTGCTCATCAGAATACCCTGCGGAAGCTCTGAAAAGCCCCTGGGCCCAGGCTGCACCCGAGGCAACTTAAATCCGAATCTTTGAGGTCGGACCCTGGGAGATCCCCGAGAGGGGACCAAGCTTGAAAACCAGTTCATTTATGTCTGCAGTTTGGGGGGCGGTGTGTGGGCTAAAGCCCCAAATTAAGAATTTCCAACAAATATCTAAGACTTGTTATCATTTGGAATGCAATCTGATGCCCCCACAGTGCTCCTCGTTATAATAAAATCAGTGACGACTGGGACTCAGCGCATCTAGAATTTGGAAGATGCGCCTTTTTACTTCATGAGGTGACAGAGTGTTCCTCGTAGGGTATGACTGCAGGGACCCCTGAAGAGTTTATATGAGATGCGTGCCCACTCTGAGTGTTAGCTTCCAACGCTTCCTTTCCCCTGAACTGTTTCCAAAGGCCAGATCTGAGGTGGGGCCATGGGAAAAGTAGGCAGGAACTGACTGAGGAAGGAACAGGCTCTCTGGAGGGTCCTAGGACCAGTGTCAACGAGGAGGAATGGAAGAGATGGAGTGTAAGCTTTGAACTCTGGCCAAGCTGGGCCATGAGATGGAAACACCGGTGCTCCGGAGGGCCCCCTCTCCTCGTCTGCCCATAGTGATAGTGGGGGTCCCTGACTCGGGCTCTGAAGCATCTCCAAGCCCCCTCTGCACCCCCCGGGACAGCCAGCCATGGTGAGGACACTGTGGGAAACAGAGCTTTAAAATCCAGGGAATTCAGCAACTAGATTCTATGCAGGAAAACTGAAATACAAAGGAGAAAAAGCTTGAATAGTTTTCGCTGTTTTATTATGTTATAGTAAAATATTGCAAATTACAAAAATACTAGGATTTAACTGCTACAGCTGGACTGACATACAGTTGCTCTCCCTCAATCACTTGCTTCTTGATGAATAAGTGGTAACAAAATGTGCATCTGTCTGTTTCCCAGGGCCGAAGAAACTTCTGATGAAAATATTTATGTTCTGAGGTGAATAAATAATGAAAGTGGTTTACTGGCAATGGCATAAAATTTTCGAGTCTTAGAAATATATAATCTTTTCACTCATCATTTTCAGATCCTGAGTGAGGACGCCACATTTTGGGCACTGGGGGAACGCTGCAAGCTAGATCCCAGGCTTAAAGGGACAGCTTGTTAAGATGCACGAGTGCAGCTTTTCTCCCACTTTATTAGCAGTTCCTCCGGCAGACGCTTTCTTGGTCAAGGTTTCCTCTGCTGGGAACACACTTCCATTTCCCTCGTGGCTAAGACCCTAGTCATGGTTTGGCCCAACTCTACCACTCCCTCCCTGATGAGCCTTCCAGGTCCCCCCAGGCAGGACCCACTCTTCCCTGCCGTGCTGTCCGGGCCTGGCTGACCTGTCTTTGCCTAGCGCCTGTCATATTATTTGAAGGTTTCTATTTATGAGTCAAGCCAATTCCCTTTACTAAATTGTGCATTTCTTGGAATTGGGGATTATGTTTTATTTATTTTTATCTCTTTAGAGCCTATGCTGGGCTGGTATGGGTGCTTAAAGAGTATCTGAAAACATAGTGGAATTGAATTGAATAGAGTTTATATTTCCATCGGGACAAAGTCAATCTACTGGTAACAAAACTGGGGCCCTGATCTGAGAACCAATAAATACTGTAACAACAAAAGGGAAATCTCATACGTGTGTGTGGCTGAACACATCCGTAGGCCGAAAATACTGTCTGAAACGTTTTCTCCTTGAAAGACTGGATATGGACTAAGAGCGTTTAACACCTCTGTACAAAGGACTGCCAGGAACCGGTCAGGTTGCGAGGACACACGAGGTGGAAAAACACTTGGTGCCCTAAATTAGCTGGATCCTCCAATGATAGGGAAATTGTCTTACGAGGGAATTTGGTTTTTTTTTTCGAAAAACTACCTGTAGATGTTGTTAAGGCATTATCATCGATTTCAAACTCTGATTTCGTATTTCCCACTTTAATTCCCCGACGCATAGTGTTTTTACTCCCCCCGTAAAATGTGCCCCCAGGGGTGAGGGCTGTCAGTTTCTGCTTGGTGGCCCCAGAGCCTGGATCCTTTCATTCACAAAGGGCGAGGAGGGGCTTTGGGGGCAGCTTACCAGAGAGGGGAAAAAAGTACCCTTTGAGTAAAAAACTTCTGAAGTAAAATAAAAAGAAAATTATGTCCCATAAGTAGCCTAATTTGGTAGTAAGGGGAGGGGTGGGAGTTTTAGGAACAGCTTCTCATTTCTGCAGTGTCCTGATATATGCCCATTCCCCAACCCCCAAAGGACCTGATGTATTTTCTCTGAGACTCAAATTTGGGAGCCATGTTCTTGTGTGACTTTTGCATTATCGTTCCGTCTTGATTAAAGGCTATTGGTCTGAATGCTGATCAAATACGAGCTGGTCCAGGTTACGGTTTGAGGTACCGTCTCCTCTCACCGACAGGGAAAGCATACTGAGTTTTTCAAAACAGTGGAATGGAAAATAAAGAAGTAAGTCCAATACTTATAACTAGAAAACACTGGTCAACCGATGACGAGTAAGTACCATGAAGAAATTTATATAAAAAGAAGTCTGAAGAAGAATTCTACCCCCTCCATTTCTTTTGCGCTCAGGAAGGGTTCAAAGTGGCTTATCCTCTTGTACCTGCTATGATTTGCTACCAATCAGTCCTGCTTAGGACACAGAATACTTCTAGTTGTTTTTTTTTTTTTAATTGTCTTGCAGTGGAAGAATCTTGAAGCAGAGTCAGTGGAATCAAATGTTAGCTGGAAGACTCTGACCCTTGCTTCTTGGTCACAGTTGGGTCTGGATCAACTCCGTGCAGCAAGTGCTATGAGCAAGCTTCTTCCTCATTGGAAAAGCCCATGAGAAATAAAATCAAGAATGACAATTAAAAACCCCCAGGGTCCCCAAGCAATAAAACTCCTTATGCAGTTTTTTTGGTTTTGTTTTTTGTTTTTTATCAAATATACCTCATGGAAAGGTGAACTTCTGCCCAAAGAGACAATATTCTTGCTGGATGCCTTTTTGCGGAGGCCTCACAGTTTGAAGACAAAGGAATGTCCCAGCAACTTTCCAAAGTGCACCCGAGGAGGGGGCGCTTCCTGGGTGAAGGATGGGTCCATCAGAGCACATATGGCCAAACCAGTCCATGGGTCCGAGAGTTAACGTGGGCGTGACTACCAGCACTAATGTGTAGCTGCCGTGGCTTGGTCCCAGGGGGGCGACACATCTGAGACGCTCATGTCCTGCGCTCTCCTCCATGGTCATGCTCCAATAAACTCACTGCTGGGTGGTGCTACTCTCAGGTAGTCTGCATTTTCAGCTGCAGGGCCCTTGAAGATGCCATTTGACTTGGCTTCGTTGGGGAAGAAGTCCTGCTGGTAGTCAGGGTTGTCCAGGCTGATTTGGTGGTTGCCCTTCTGGGCCCAGAGGCTGGGGCCGTCGAGCACACTGCTGACGCAGGTAGGGTGGGTGTTGAGATACTCAGGGTTGTCCACTGCGTTGCTGTGGGGATTTTGGTAGTGAGGGTCTCTGCCAGGAGCTGGATTCAGAGGCTGATTGTGATAGACGGGGTTCTGGACGGAACCCGCAGGCCTTTTGGGAACGGACTGGTTTATGTATTCTGAAACGGAAAAGAAATCACAAGTGAGGTAACAGCAAAGCCTTAACCCCGGCAGGATTTTCCATCTGTACATCTGAGCCCTGTCGATATTCTTCCACAAGGCAACTGAGGGTAGGGGGCGTCTGGCAAGATGACTATCTTGCTGTTGCTGCAATATAAACTATGTTCTTTTCTACAATTCTGAAAGCAGTGGGCACATTTATCTCCTGCCAATTTAAAGTTCTCAAAAGGATAGACGGCCTTAAGATGTGTGTGTGCACACAAGAACATCTGGGATAAAGCTGAGATTAGGAAAATACATGTTTCGTTGGCTAAGAATGGAGCCAGGATCGAATTTGTCACATGCGTGCGTGCACACACACTCATCCACACACACACAATCATACCCACACACGCTTGCTCACACTCTCTCTCTCACACACACACACGCTTGCGCACGCGTGCCCGCGTGATGTTTGCCTCAAATTCTAGAAAATCTGCAAACTGATCCTAAAAACACACCTCCCGGCCGGACATGACTTGAGTTCAACACAAAGACCCGCACGCATGCTCAGCTGTTCCGTATTTCTCTGCCTCTTACTCCTTACTTCGTGTCTGCAAACTCGCCACGGTGTCCACTTCTGGACCGGCTCGAGGGAAGCAAGCAGCCTGGGCACCAGGGGATGGAGGCCGGCCCTGCTGCATGGGGAGGCCGAGGAGTGCGACCTCGTCCAGGGTGAGCCACTCACCAGGTGCTGGGAGGAAAGTGTCATCTATGTTGTCCTCGGTCAAAGTGCCAGTGGGGTCTGAGCTGTACCGCTGCAGGAAGCTGTCTTCTTTGAGGGGGCAGCTCTGAGGGGAGGCGATAAGGCAAGGTTACCCCAGTCAGTGCTGCGCAGACCTCGAAGTGTATAAAAATCACCTGAGATTTTGTGAAACTGCAGATTCTGATTCAGTAGGGTCCAAGACAGCGCCTGAGACCCTGCATTTCCCACAAGCCCCCGGGGTGATGCCCGTGCTGGGGGCCCACGGACCACAGGGCGAGTGGCAAGGACCTGGTCAGTGCCGTGCAGCAGGGCTTTGGGCAGTGACAGAAATGTTCTATGATCTCTGCCCTTCAAGATGGTCACCCGTTTACACTGAAATAGACGCGTGTGGCTCTTGGCTTCTATACTGGTAAGTGTAAGTCTCGATCAAGGCCTCGCACCAAGCATCAGCATCACCTGGAAGGCTGGCTCCAACACGGGTGGCCCGGCTCTGCCCCTCGCATTCCTACTTCCGTAGGTCTGGGTCGGCGGCTCGACAGTTTGCGTTTCTAACAAACCGCCAGGTGATGCTGTTGTAGGTCCACAAACCCCATTCTGAACAGCCCTGCGATCAGTGAGAGCTAACTGCTGGCCCTAGGGTAGGGGTCAGGGAAACCACAGGGAGAAGGAAGGAAGGAAGGCAATTCAGGAGGAAAATCGAGGTTAGCTGGGGTAAGGTGGGCACATCTTCTATGTGCGGTAGAGCCGTGATACGGAGCTGTTACTTAATTCGGGTTTATGAGGTGTTCATACGTACCCCATTTCTGTCAATGCAAGCCACGGTGGAATTGTTGCTGGTGGCACTCTGGAAAAGAATCGAAGTTGTTGAGGGTACGCGTGCATATTCTCACCCATGCCCACTGAACGCAGGAGGTGGGGTCTCAGGGAGTGGATATAATTAAAGGCGCTTCACTTTGTCTTGACCCATTAGCTTTAGAAAAACTAGGTTAGTTCTGACCTAATTCTGGCCCCTAGTAGACCTAAAGAGGTTACGGTCCAGTTACTGCAATGTCATAAAAGAACTAATACACTTGACTGATTCAGTCTGACTTTGGCTTGACCATTTGGTTAAAATCGACTTCTCTGTCTCTGTGTGAGTTCTACTAGATGGGTATCCCTGTCTCTGAACAATTCATTCAAAGCAGCAGACCTGGCGCTTGAGAAGGAGCGACATTTCGTACCAGAGAACTTAGGAGGGGGGTCCGGGATGTGGAGGGGCTATGGAAGAAGCCCTGCTGGGGGATGAGGTACTCATCGGCATCGACAACGTCCTCCATGTCCTCTTCGTCCATCAGGGCGCGGTAAAAGTTGGAGTCTGTAGGGCTTGGCAAATGCATCCTCTCATCCCCCTGGTGCAGAGGTTTTGAGACAATTGGTAAGGCCCAGAGAGGCGCTATGCCACTTTTTTGGCAGACGCCTCTCTGTTTGGCAGTTTGGTTCTAATACAATCACCCTGGTTCCTTCCCTCCCCCACCTGACATTAAAACATTAAAAACTCTTTGATGTTTAAAAGCTCCTTAATGAAACAGAAACAGCTTAAGAGGAAGAAGAAAGGGATGAAGGAACAGCCATTTGTTGAGTGTGTACTATGCTGTTAGGTGCTGCGATCTTGTAATTAATAAAAAGACATTTGTCCCTACTCCTGGCATAGACCTCTTAAGGAATCTCCCAAGTGGTGAGAGTGGCAAAGGTGTCTTTTTTTATTTTGACGAGGGGCTTTAGGACCACACTGAAGGATGGGGGATGGTGGGGGGGGGACCAACCAGAGATGAGGGGATTGGAACTTCCGGTCCATCACCCTCCCTGATGTCCTGCAATGGGGGAGGGGCTGCAGGTGGTCAATCACCATTTGGCCACTAATTTAACCAACAACACCTATTTAATGCAGGCTCCATAAAGCCCCACAAGGACTGGGTTCGGAGAGCTTCCGGGTTGGTGAACACATGGAGTTTTGGGGAGAGCCACCTAGCTGGCGTCAGGGAATCGCTTGCTGGGAGGTATGTGGAAACCCCCTTCTCCCCACCCCCCAACACACACGCGCCAGAATTGCTAAGCAGAATCTTCAGGTGCCATGTAAATTATTCTGCATACATGATTTCACTGACTTAATTAAAACTGCCCCGTGAGTTTGGTTTTCTTAACCTAAAGCGCTAAGCGGAGACTCAGGGATTTGGAGTGAGATTTGCAGCCACCAAAGCCCTCCTTCTCCATCTGATGGAGCAAAGGCCCTGGCAAACCGAAATATGAAGACGACACACGGAACTGAGTATGTCTGGATGCTAGAGTTCAGACGAGAATGGCAAATGGAGTCAGGGGGGCCCTACAAATGAACACTTAGGTCACAGTGTGGCCCGTGCCTTAACCAAGGCTTGCTCTAAGGTGCTGAGGATTTAAGGACGGGACCTGGGAGACAGGGACATCGAACTGGTACAGAGTGGAACACAGGGATACTGGACGCTCATCAGAGGGACTTCTCCCAGTGGAAGCTCAGAGACTGCGATCTGGTACCTGGATGACAAGGTAGCGCTGGGGGTCTCTGGCCATTTTGGAGAATTCGATGATCAATTCGCGGAATTTTGGGCGACTGTCTGCATCTATCATCCAGCCTGGGGAAGGAATGAGGAAAACAGTACAATTAGACCCTGAAAGAAATGGTAAAGATGGCATTGCTTCCAGAAAGCATTTATGGTGAGACGCTTTTAGGCAAGGAAGCGATGTAGAAACCGAATCTTTGTGATAGGCCCTTTAGTCTTGGCAAACTCGCGCTGATCACAGTTTAAAGACCATGATGACATAAAATACCTGCATCAGAATGACAGCACCGTCCTCTGATTTTCTATGCCTCTCTTCCTGGGGCCAGAGTTCTGGTATCATCACCTTAAGTGATCCAACAGCCTTGGATACATCGCTCTTTGTGAACGGCTAAGACCGTAGGGAGCCCCGGTGTCCGGGCTCTCCGGCCAAGTCCTCAGTGGACATCTACTTTCATCTATATTCGCTGGCAAGCTGAAAACTACATTCAATTTAGGGAAAGTCAGGGACTTTAAGGGCCTCGGGGTTTGGGAACTCCGCACCCTTATGCTTTCATTGTGTTCCGTCCTCAGTCACCAAGCACGCAAGTCAAGGGGGTGTTCCAGGGCCTTCCCTAGGACGCTGGCGGACCTCGCCAGCCCGTTTGATTACACAGTGATCTAAGCCTGGATTAAACAAGCTCGAGGAACAGCGATCAGCTGGAAATCCTTGTCTCTCTTGAGGGCTCACATTTATTTTTTATCGGCAGGCTGTCAAGTTATTTTAGGACAGACTGCTGTGCTATGTGACCTCAGATGAATCATGTAACCTCTCTGGATCCCAGCTTCCTCAGTCCAAAGCAAGGAAGTTAAAGTAGGTTAACTCTGGGGTCTAAAGTTCGGAAAGGCATTAGTATTTACACCGACTTGGCCCCGTCATATTCCCTGTGCTACTTTCTTGCATCAGTGCTCACCACGCGTGGAATGCTATCCTCAGAGCCTGCTGAACTTGTGCTTCCGGCTGAACGACAGCACCGACCACGTTACACACTCTTGTTCAGATTAAAATGTTTCCTTGCTATGCTGCAAAAGACCTCACGGAGATCTATCATTTGAGAGGCTTAAGTCAAGGCAGAAATGTTGATTCTATCAGCCTCATGTGCTTACTCATTGTTAGGCGTTTAAAAACATTCGGTCTCTCTGGTTACAGGCTTCAAAACGTGCGGCGCCGTTTTCATCGAGCAACTCAGGGAAGAGAATATTTTGGTGTAATGGTTTCTGGAGGAATGTGACTTTACTTATTTGCTTGCAAACATGGGCACATGCCAAGTCACTGTGCTCAATGGGTCAAGGAAATGCTTCCTGAAGAATGCTGGGAGAGCGTATTTACAGACGTTTCTGGACTTCGGTGCCTGCCATAAAGAACGTGACAACGTTTTTTTCCGGGAATCAAAGGTCTCAGTCTTTTGGCTACGGGCTGCGACACCTTTCTAGGCCCAACAAGGCACTCTGAGTGCCAACACCCGGGTAAGCCCGCGTGAATGGCCACGGCAGTCACTCACACTTGACCATGATCATGTAGACATCGATGGTGCATATGGGCGGCTGCGGGAGGCGCTCTCCTTTCTCCAGGATGGTTGAGATCTCACTTGCGGGGATACCGTCATAAGGCTTGGACCCAAAGGTCATCAACTCCCAAACGGTGACTCCTGAGAGGATGAAGCAGTTGCTTTATGAGTTGATAATAGTCACGACACCTTGCTTTAGTCATCATTTAAATGTTTCTAACTTTAAAAACCTACGTTTCTGCGGCTTTGGGCAACCAGCTGGACGGCCAGAAGCCTCAGTGTACCTCTCTGTGAAGTGGGATAATGACAGTGTCTGTCTTATGGGATAGTTCAAATAAGATAACGCAACTGAACTGTTCAGACAACGCCAGGCAAATAGTAAGTGGCCAATAAATGGTAAAACTTTTAGTAATAGCAACAAACACAACGCAACCGCTATGATGACATAAGGAGCAGGAGTTCCACACTCAGACATCTGCCCTAAGCGACTTGTATATATGGAAGACGGAGACTGCAGACAAGGTTTATACAATGCACATTTTTAAATAATAATAAAAATTGGAAACCAAAAAGCCCTACGTTCTTTTAAATAAACATCAAAACCCCAGGGGCACCTGGGTGGCTCAGTTAAGCAACTGCCTTCGGCTCCGGTCATGATCCTGGAGTCCCGAGATCGAGTTCCGCGTCGGGCTCCCTGCTTGGCGGGGAGTCTGCTTCTCCCTCTAACCCTACCCCCTCTTGCGCGCTCTCTCTCTCTCATTCTCTCTCTCTCAAATAAATAAATAAAATCTTTAAAAAAAATAAATAAAAAATACAAAAAAACCCATAAAAACCCCAAATCTTTTATTTCAAAAATAAATCAATCATCATGATTAAAAAAAAAAAATCAAAGCAGTAGTTTTAGAATTGGTGTTTTTCCGCGGCAGGGATGTCCACTATCACCACTGCTATTCAACATAGTATTGGAAGTCCTAGCCACAGCAATCAGACAACAAAAAGAAATCAAAGGCATCCAAATTGGCAAAGAAGAAGTCAAACTCTCACTCTTTGCAGATGATATGATACTTTATGTGGAAAATCCCAAAGACTCCACCCCAAAACTGCTAGAACTCATACAGGAATTCAGTAAAGTGGCAGGATATAAAATCAATGCACAGAAGTCAGTGGCATTCCTATACACCAACAACAAGTCAGAAGAAAGAGAAATTAAGGAGTCGATCCCATTTACAATTGCACCCAAAACCATAAGATACCTAGGAATAAATCTAACCAAAGAGGCAAAGGATCTGTACTCAGAAAACTATAAAATACTCATGAAAGAAATGGAGGAAGACACAAAGAAATGGAAAAACGTTCCATGCTCATGGATTGGAAGAACAAATACTGTGAAGATGTCAATCCTACCTAGAGCAATCTACACATTCAATGCAATCCCCATCAAAATACCATCCACTTTCTTCAAAGAAATGGAACAAATAATCCTAAAATTTGTATGGAACCAGAAAAGACCCCGCATAGCCAGAGGAATGTTGAAAAAGAAAAGCAAAGCTGGCGGCATCACAATTCCGGACTTCCAGCTCTACTACAAAGCTGTCATCATCAAGACAGTATGGTACTGGCACAAAAACAGACACATAGATCAATGGAACAGAATAGAGAGCCCAGAAATGGACCCTCAACTATATGGTCAACTCATCTTTGACAAAGCAGGAAAGAATGTCCAATGGAAAAAAGACAGTCTCTTCAACAAATGGTGTTGGGAAAATTGGACAGCCACATGCAGAAGAATGAAACTGGACCATTTCCTTACACCACACACAAAAATAGACTCCAAATGGTTGAAAGACCTCAATGTGAGACAGGAGTCCATCCAAATCCTAAAGGAGAACACAGGCAGCAACCTCTTCGACCTCAGCCGCAGCAACTTCTTCCTAGAAACATCGCCAAAGGCAAGGGAAGCAAGGGCAAAAATGAACTATTGGGACTTCATCAAGATAAAAAGCTTTTGCAAAGCAAAGGAAACAGTCAACAAAACCAAAAGACAGCTGACAGAATGGGAGAAGATATTTGCAAATGACATATCAGATAAAGGGCTAGTATCCAAAATCTATAAAGAACTCATCAAACTCAACACCAAAAGAACAAAGAATCCAATCAAGAAATGGGCAGAAGACATGAACAGACATTTTTCCAAAGAAGACATCCAAATGGCCAACAGACACATGAAAAAGTG